>NW_027590318.1:265000-471735 GCF_964213995.1 Mustelus asterias | reverse complement strand
TCCTTCTCCTTTGGGAGTAGCGATCCAAATGTTTCGCTGAGAGCCTCATTCACTTTCTCCGACTCCACGGATGAACTCCTCCCTTTGTCCTTAAGTGGACCTACCCTGTCGCTGGCTACCCTCTTTCTCATTACCAATCCAGAAAACGCCTTGAGATTTTCCTTAATCCTGTTTGCAAAAGACATTTCATGCCCCCTTTTAACCCTCATACCTCCATATTAATTTTAATTTCTGCTTTGTTAATATTCGTCGATGGCTCTGTCTGTCTTCAGTTTCCTAAAGCTGCCCCCTTTTCTTTTGACTAAGCTCACAATTTTTCTTGTGATTCAAGATCCCCGAATCTTTCAATCCTTCTCTGTCAGGTTCACAGGAACATGCTGATCCTGAACTCTAATCAACTGGCCTTTAAAATGTTCCCCATTAACAGGGGAGACTAGGACGCGGGGGCACAGCCTTAGAATAAAAGGGAGTCACTTTAGAACAGAGATGAGGAGAAATTTCTTCAGCCAGAGAGTGGTGGGTCTGTGGAATTCATTGCCACAGAGGGCTGTGGAGGCCGAGACGTTGAGCGTCTTCAAGACAGAAATTGATAAATTCTTGATTTCTCGAGGAATTAAGGGCTATGGGGAGAGAGCGGGTAAATGGAGTTGAAATCAACCATGATTGAATGGTGGAGTGGACTCGATGGGCCGAATGGCCTTACTTCCGCTCCTATGTCTTATGGTCTTATGGTCTTATGATTTATCCTCAAACAGCCGCCCAAATGAACATTACCCAATTGCTGCTTAATATTGTCGTATCGCCTTTCCACAGGTTAGCGCAGAGGTCTACTCTGTTCCTTATCCATAAGTAACTTAAAACGTAGTGATTATGGTCCCTTCCCGAAATGCTTCCACACTGATACTCGTGTCACCTCGCTGCTCTGATTCACCAATAGTAGATCTGGTACGGCCCATTCCCTATTTGACTGTTCCCATATTGCTTCAAGAAACCTTGCTGGACGCATCAAACAAATATCACCTCTCCTCCACCCCATCCCGCACACACACACACACACAGACACCCCGCGCCCCTTCCATCCATGCACCCAGACATTGTGAGAGCCCATGTCAATACAGGAGACGTTGCCATTAACTACCACAACAACACTGTTTTCTTTCATATTCTCTAAATAATTGCTGCGTTAAAAGAAACTGAAATAATTGCAACATCCAAGTTTTAGATAGAACATAAACAACGACGGAACACACATTCTGACTGAAGTGTTTAGTCAATGTACGTTTATTGATAAAATCCAGCAACGTTGCATATGAATGCATACAGACTAAGGGAACATTCGTTCCTGCATTTGGGACATTTGGCGGCGGCGGACGATGTTAAAATAAATCGCGATACAACAGTTTGGCCAATTGTTTTACAACGTATTTAATGGGGTTTCAAATACAAAGCAGTTGATATTCCTTGATGCCTTTCATTCATACACAAGTTTCGCAGTTTTGTAGTAGAGATAACGTATGCAAACAGAGCAATAGTTTTCATTATTAATATAACCAACTAAATTATTTAAAACTAACGCTGTTTAAAAATTTAATTCAACATCTGCATTACAAAATCTGAAAAAAGGAGAAAATTGAACTGCAGTTATTTCAGCACAAAATATCATGGTAATTAATTGAAATAAAGGTAAATTCGCATCGACACAATCGTAGTCAGCATGTTCATACAGTTCGCTAAGATAATGACAATTTTCTCAGAACGCATCCTGAAGTTCTGTCTTATCTGTTGTGATTAGACGTTGACATTTACCTGGAATGGAGAAAAAAGCGAGAGTAAGGGCGATGTGCATTACCACTCAGTTGGTCGATCTCTCATCTGTCAATTCCCAACTCAATGTTTCTTTATTTTTAAATATGTGGTTGACACGCCAAAGCAATCGCGAGGAAGTCCTACGCTGACAAATGTGAAAGCCATCTTAGCGAGCAGAATTGGCAGTTAAGGCATTATGTCAACGGAACTGAATGTGAAGTACCAGAGAAGTAATTTCAAATAGACCAGAGGAATTATCCTGTAGTTTGCCAGCATCTGACCATTATCTGCCATTCAATCAGCCATCCCATTTAGCAACTGATCTTGTCGTTCTCACTGAATCAAGTTATCCGTTTGTGTAGTGCAAACGGCGTCCCCATGTCCGTTATGTCAAGAGTGATTACATTTCAAACACGAGGTTAAAGCGTGCTTTTGACCTGAGTTGTTCATACGTTGTCTATCTTCATTTTCTTTTGCTCTATAAAAAAAGTTCCAACCGCCACTAGGACATGATAATTCTCATCTTTACTCGTCAATCTGAACCTGTTCACCTCAAATATCTTTGATTAATCAATACATAACTTGTTCGCTCGCATAATTTTAACCTTAGCTAATGGATGGAGTCACATCACAAGCGACAGAAACCACACACGGCACAATCTCATCACCGCCGCATAAACATTGGAAGAGATAATTAAACATTGTTGTTAACCGGTTGGTAATGATCTTTCTTCATTTTCAGGCACAGGGTCGTTGGCCTTCTGCACGGGAATCACACAACTTGTAACTGTCAGGGCGAAAGCACTCTTTCTTACCAAACTAGGAGGATGACAATTGAGTGGGATCTGTGTTGTTATGAGTGCTGTGTTTTGTGATGAGATAAAGAGTATAGTGTTATGATGGGAGTGAAGGAATAATGCAACTCTTATTTTTCTAAACAATTGACTGCCAGACATTTCTCATAACTTACAGAGAAGTGCTTGCAAACAAATGTTTACATAAAGCAGCATAATGGCAAAATCAGGCAGATAGCAAAGTCATTGCATTTTAGAAAGTTATGCCTGGAATTGTGACCTCAAGACACAAAGAGCGGTAGAGTGGCCTTCAGCCACAAATCACGTCGGGATTTCATTGCGGGGTTTCCAAATGGCCAGGATGTACGGGAAGATCTATGGCTGGAAAGGTTTGCAGAGAGCGTGCTTAATTAATGGAGGGGGGGTTAGAAAAAAAATCTGGCTGGTGATGAACTGGGATCGATGATACTCCAGGAACAACAGGAAGATTCGACCTTAAAGTTTTTTTTAAAACAATGAACTCAGGTGTATGGAGAATAAAATGTGATTGCAGGGGCAAAACTGATTCGGAAAGTAACGATCGAAGTTTCCAATGGAATGGCTTTGTTTTCCCCAGCTGAGCCATTTGAGGAGACGGGAAAGGATACAGAAGAGGGCCCACTGATACTTGAAAATATCCATTGCCTTAACAGCAAACAAGAACTACACCATCTCAAATCGTCCCCTGATAAACCTGGTGTTTCATTCTCTTTCTCGGCAATATGTATTCCAATTAAACAGCGGATTTGCTGACTGCCTGCAATTACTGGAATGTAATCAGGCTATGTAACTTACAACCTGTTCTTCACATCTCCAGTAAGATAAGACTGTCTTGTGCTGAATAGTTTATGTTACACAAGATGTATTGGGGATGAGTCTGTTTAAATTGAAAGTGTACCGCAAATATCTTACCATGGACATCGTCTCCAGTACAACTGGCGCTTTGCAACGACACCTTCTGCCCAGCGAACTCAGATATTTTTGGAGGTTGCCTCTCAATTTTCTGGCCGTTGGTTAGAATTGAATTGAAAACAGCCTTTTTACACAGATCACTTTTACTGGGTAAGTGTCAGTGATTGAACTCACCAAGAAGAGAGAGATCGCCGTCAGCAGTCCTTTCTGTGAAGCGGTGATCAGGATCTCTGTTCATCAACAAGTTACCTACCCTTGTCCCATATGCTTCAGTCTCAGCATCATCATAATCGCCCAATACCGGATCTGCAATGAAATAGAGATTTCCATTAAAATTCTTGCTAACACTGCACACACAGAAATGACCATATTTGTGTCAATCTACCCGGGTTTGAGCACAGGAAAATTGATGAACGTTGACCTTATGTGTCGAAAGATGAGAACATCAAGAAAGTTTGCAGCTTGCTAACTGGTGTTCGGATCGTCTCAATTTGGAAGGCACAAGGATCACAATGTAGCAACCATCAAATACGAACAGGCATTTCTTATTTTTTCTGGCAGAAAGTCGAAAATTTTTTTCATTTCCTTTACCGCTGGGTGCAGTCAGTTTGATAATGTGTCAGATGTATATTATTCCAGCATTGTTAAATTTAACCACTACATCACTGCGCGTTCATGGCAGCGCCCTTAGACCGTTTGGTCGTTTTGATGCTGAGTTGATACTATTCGATAGCAGAGAGAGAGTAGTGGGGGGTTTGGGGGGTGAGGGGGGGGGGGGACTTGGAGTTGGGTAAGGGAACAAAATTGACAGTCACAAAATTGAAGTCATACTGACCCTGAAAGCAGGAGGAGCTCCAAGCTGGATTTTCTGATCCCAGATCCGTGCTACCTAAGCTGTGACTGGTGTAATATTCGATCTGATTGAGGGAATCCATGGAAGCAGAAACTGCTGAAGACAAAATGATTTATCATTGGGGAGATAACTTGAAATGTAGGGGCAGAGCGCCCAGTACGTACATCGTTCCTGTGTCACTATACTGGAAATTTAATAGGGCACCTTTCAGTCATAAACTTAAATACACAGAAATACAATAGTTCAAGGAGAATTATCCGCACCTTCTGATCAGAGCAACACTGTCCAAATAAAGCCGTTCCTATTGCAGGCGACATACTGTAAGTGTTAGACCTCTTCCAAACAAAGGGAATGATTGCAGATTATAAAGCATAATGTATGTTTTTCATATAGAGACATTGAGCGGTGTATGCTGATGACGAATCCTCTCAGAGCGAACACCCACCCCCGACCGCACGGAGTTGTTTATAATTGCTAACGTAAGTTCGCCGGCAGTGACTGTGGGAATGAAAACCCAGATACATGCATCATACTATATTTCAGTGCGTTAATGTATTCTTACCTATTCATTCATTCCCAAAATAGAGCGTAAGTGTCTTTGAACTGATATTGCGGCACATAATTGGACAATTAATATTAAATATCAGATTCTGGAATTTCAGAATTTTCAGGTGGATAAGACAAATCGCAGAATAGGTGCTTCCATTATGAACACATTGCAAAGAAACGAAGAGAGTCACGAATGAACACAAATTTTAAGGTTATAATTTATTATTGCCCGAATGTTGAAATCCCCACCCTGGGGGGGAATTCAGTTTCATTGACAAATGTAGGAAGTGCAGGATTAATCCCCATGTTTGTATCATAAATCTCTGTTCTGCATGGATGCTTGTGAAACACAAGGTCCCGCATTCTGCCATTCTGTATATCTATGCAAGACTCGTAGGTAGTGCTTTCTAAACTGTGACCAGAGAGATCATCATAATATCTGCATTAACATTGTATGCTCTTAGCCAGACGGCATTGACAAGTTATTGCGGCCATTTAGGAATTTGTTTATGTTCAAACACTGATGTAACAAACAAAACATGACAGCTGATTTACTCAATTAAATGCGAACAATTAAGTGTGATGGTCTGATTACGTGATGAAACATGATGGAAAACATATTTGCCAAAGCACCAGGAAAATTGCCATGCCCTGCTTCAGTTTGGTTCTGTGGTATATTTCAGTCCAAAATGAGAGGGGAAACATGGACCTCTCATTTGGATTGAAATATACCAACGTATATTTGAACGTTTTGAACGTCTCATCCACTTCTTGCCCTCGGTATGTGGATCTTTCCCTCATAATCGCACTGATAATTTAGCCTTGCTTCTGTAGAATGAGTTGAAACCAGCGCTGCCTAACAGTGCTGGCACCTGAACAAAGGCTGACGCATACATGAGGCATTTTCATGAGGTAATGATGCAATAGCTTATCAAATGGAATTTGAAATGTTGATCAATTTGGTGATCATCTCATCTACCATTTGAGGCATACGTAGTTTTCATTCTCGAAGTCCACTTACTAATCACAATATGTTTGTATTTTGTGTCGTATTTTCTCATTTAGCAGGTGTCCCATTGTATTTTGTCTAATAACCTAAAGATGATTTGTCTGTTGTGCAAGGGACATGTTGCATCACACATTTCAAATATAGTCATTATTAATTATCAGGTAGAATTCAGATATTGCACACTTTTTGCTTTGTATATTTTTAACAGATGTAATGTCGCCACTGTCATGTTTTAGGTCATTGGATAAGCTTTCAGCTTATCTAACTTACGAATATTCTAAATCCTCACAATTAGATAGTGATTGCATTTGTTTTCTAACCTGAACTTCTAGTGCTATGGCCATTTGATCTTTCTCGATTTTGTAGTCTGCTATTTTTTTCTCCGATGTCATAGGCGAGTCGGCACCAGAATGTGGCATCTGGAGGATTTTCACGTTTACTTCATTGCAGTGTTCACTAACTTCTGACAGAAATATCTAAAATATCCGATACAATATGTTGCAATATTATTCTGGTTTGCTATATAATTTAACTTCATTGCCTTCTTCATTGTTTCTCGTGCCTCCTACCATCCTGTTTTCTTTCTTGGTTTCTCCATCTCCAGCTTTCCATGTTCTTCGTGCATTCTTGTTCCTTCAGCTTCAATTCAAACAATGTCTCTTTCGTCCACAATGTGACATTCATACTTGACTTTTTCTTACATATTTGACAGCTTATATATTCGCAGCTCTTTGCGGGACAACATTTCAAATTTTCTGAGGATCGACATAGGGCACCTTCCTAAATATAATGACTTTTTCATTCCTAAGGTATCTATGTTGTCCCTCAGCTGGCTCCTCCCATCTATTATTTTGCCATTCTAGTTGCGATCTAAAAGGCAATTGCATTCAAGTGACTCGGTTCCAGCTGTTGCTTTACCTTTTGATTCCATCTGCTCTGAATCATTCCCCCTTTCTCGATATAGTGGAGATTCCTATTCTTTTGTACTCCCACGCGGATTATATTATTATTTATGCATTGTAAGTACATTTTCCCTTGCTATTTGTTTCCTGCAACAACATTCTATGAATTTAACGGCACTGGAAATAATCTCATGATTATTTTTATATGGATAATTGTATAATTTATCCTAAATTAACTACACATTCTGATAAATATGAGCTGATGTATTGTGGGAGGTCCAACGAAGGTAGCATATACACAATGAACAGTCAGCCACTGGGGATTATTAACGAGCAAAGGGGCATTGGTGTAGAAGTCCATAGTTGCCTAAAGGTGGCAGAACACATCGATATTATCGTGAAGATGATGTACAGAATTATTGCCTTCATTAGCCAGACATGGAATATCGGAACAACGAGTTCTTGGTACAACTTTATAAAACATTGTTTCGGCACAGATGAAGGATTGTGTGCAGTTTGATTGTCTGCCTTTCAGTCGGACATGATTGCACGAATAGGTGTGCTGATGAGATTCACAAGGAAGGAACGTTTCAGTTGTGAGGAGAGACTCGATAAGATGTGTGTGTTTTCCCTGGAGCATAGGAGACTGAGAGAAAATCTGATAGAGGAGCACAAACTTATGAGAGGCATAGATCGGGTAGAACACAGTAATGATCCTCCATAGCTGAGCTGACGATGGCCACGGGGCAGAGATTTAAGGTGAAGAGTTAGTGATTTGGAGGAAATCTGAGGAAATATGTTTTGCTGAAAGAGTGGTGGAAATATGGAACAAATGTCGAAGAGGTGGTGGAGGCAAGTGTTCTCGCAACATCTAAGAAGCATTTGACCGAGCTCTTAAATCGCCAAGGCATAGTGGGTTATGGGCCAAGTGTTGGAAAATGGAATTAATATGCTTTAGTATTTGCCATTTGGCATACATACGGTGGCTCGATGGGCCTGTTTCTGTGCTGTATGGTTCTATATGTTCCTCAATAGAACTTCTTTTGTTTGTTGTTCCGTAGCAGCCAGCTTCCCGCCCCCTCCAGCACACTCCCCCCACGACACCACCCCCCCTCGCCCCTCCCCCCCTCCTCGCTTACCCCTTTCATCCCACCACACCCCTCCCCCCTCCTCGCCACCCCACCCCACAGGCACACACACACATTCCGCCATGGGAGTGACTGAATTATGTTATAGTCAATAAAGTTACTCTTCACAGCTCAGACACCTGAAGTAGTCAGTATGCTGCTGAGTGAGAAATAGGAAAAGGGATTCCTTATCGTTGTCTACAACCAAACTATCAGAAGGATGTGGAGACTTTGGAGAGGGTACAGAAAAGATTTACAGGATGTTTCCTGGTATGGAGAGCATTAGCTGTGAGGAGAGGATGGAGACACTTGGTTTGTTCTCAATGGAACGACGGAGGTTGAGGGGCGACCTGATAGAAGTGTACAATATTATGAGAGGCATGGACAGAGTGGATAGTCAGAAGCATTTTCTCAGGGTTGAAGAGTCATTTACTTGAGGGAACAGTTTAAGGTGCAAGGGGCAACATTTAAAGAAGATATTCGAGGCAGATCTTTTACACAGAGGGTGGTGGGTGCCTGGAACTCGTTGCTGGGGGAGGGAGTGTAATTGGATACTGTCGTGACTTTTAAGGTGTATCTTGACACATACATGAATAGTATGGGAATAAAGAGATATGGTCCCCGGAATTTCAGGGGCTTTTAGTAAAGACGGGCAGCATGGTGGGTGCAGGCTTGGAGGGCCGAATGGCCTGTTCCTGTGCTATAATGTTCTTTGTTCTTTGTTTTTTGTTCAAATAAGACAGGAAGGAGCAGGGGCAATCTTCCCAAACCCATCACTTCTCTCTGCACTCATCTTCATGGAGACGCTCAATGTGAAAGTATTCCATCACAAGAGCATACTGATTATACTGCTGATCATGTCATTTCGGTGAATTTTCAATTGGAAATGGGAATTTCAGTGGAAAGGGCATTCCTTCAGTGAACGTTCGCGATCAGCCAGAATGTGTATAAATACCTGAGCCACAAGTTTCATCGAAAATCTTGCCAGATGGAATACTCTCAATTTCTTCATAAATTCCTTGATACGAGCCAGCAGGTGGACCACTGGCGCCAGTGACGGCATCTGTTTCAGGAAGCAAAGAGTGAATTGATTTTCAGTACATTCCCCCGGGTTTACATCTGAGGTTGTGCTTAATTGCGCCTTAACTTAATAGAGGAGCAGTTCCTGTTTATCTTGAAATAGGGTCAGTGTGTCAGCCTCTGGCTCTTTGCTGTAAAATATATTTCCTAATTGAAGTTATTTGCCTTTGCCTCTGATTTATGTATTTCCTGAAAGTTGCTGCCTTATATATTTATGATTCATAATTAAGATGGAGCTTAAGTTGCAATGCTATTCATGGAGCAATATTGAAGAAGGACCTGCAATTCATTAAGAAAATCAACACTGATTCAGAAATAATTCTTCACTGGTGAATGCAACACGCCTGAAATTGACAAAGGAATATTTTGTTGAACCACTTCCCACTGTGAGTTTCTGAGAAATGAAAGTGACATTTGTTCTATGAAAAATAAAGATAATGTGCAGTTTGACCAGTCCCATTGTCTAATAAGTGAGAAAAATTGTCTGTACAGAACGCCCCCCCCCGCCTCTCCCCCCTCCCCGCGCCCCCCCCCCCCCCCCGCCCCCCACAAACTATCCTAACTTGGACATCAGCTCCTCAAGTGTTCCGTTGAGCAAAGAACATTAATTATTTTCACATATATTGATATTTATTGATACCATTTCTAAATTTCGATTTTTTTTCATGGTTTAGTTATAATCATAAACCATGTTCCATCATCGATTTAAACTCTGGAAACTTCTGAAGTTTTGCTCCATTTAGTTTGAGGTTCAGGCGCGCCTCATGCTCCGGACATTATCATTCTCCCAGAATTTACAAGCCAGATTCCGGAGGGATTTTACACTTTACTGAGTCTGCTTAGGAGAAATGTAGTGCAGGACGGGTTCTCATGTGTAACAGGAGTAAAGAAAACCGAGGAAAACAGTGATTTGACAAAGCCAGTCAGCTTGAATAAGGAGGAGACTATTTGTATGTAATAGGTATATTTTTTAAATGTGTTTGCATGTGTATGTGCTTGTGCGAAGTGATTGCGTATGACACCGGCTGAACTCTGCGGACTGTATCAGTTTTGACGGGCGAATGAGGACAAAACTGTTCTTTGTTTTATCTCGTCAGTTTGAAAAATGATCAGTTTATCCATATTCAGGGTGGTTTTTAATATTATATATTAGTTGAATTGGAATGTTTTGTATATTATTGCGCGTTAGGAATGAGAAGAAGAAGAAGAATGGAACCCGAGTGGGAAAGGATGAGTGACATGTGAATTTTTAATTGAAGCAAATGTGATTCATCGGTACAACAAGTAACTTATTTTGTATCGAGTACACTGTGTGATCTTGGAGAACGAATATGAAGTTTGCAACTAATTTACATTTCCATAATTGCATTGAGGAAGAGGCATATCGTCTAAGAACGTTAGGCCTGTTTCCTCTACATATGCTGCTCTCTGTGCTGATGTGTTCCAGTTTTTTTTGTTCTTTGTCTTCATCGTAATCAACAACTGCATTGAACATTTAAAAAAAGGAAGTTAGTAGATTAACATGTATTTCTCACGTTGTCAACTCAGACTCTCTGGAAAAGTGTAATAAATGCAGACTGTCCGGGATGTGAAATATGATGACTGGTCCAGTGTTAGATCAGAGGTAAGATATGAAACTCACCTTTCCTTTTTAGAGTTCTCTGTATGACAGCCATTAGTGCTGATAGCTCACAGATTAACAAAACTCCGAGTGTAATGCAGATGACAACAGGTATGGGAGTCTTCTCAATTCCCTGTGCTTAAGCGGAAAATCACAGAGGGATTTAAGAAATAGACACAACGATTGCATTTCTCAAACAAAAGTAAATCACTGATGAAAACACTAATATTTTCTTTTAAATTTACAATGCCAAGAGAATGTCAATAACATGAGTATCGCTAGTGCGAGCACTGTGAAGAACAGGAATAATATTCAAGATATTGTAAAGATTTTAAGGAACATTACCTGCAGTTGAGGATGGGGAATCTGTCAGTGCGGCCTCGGGTCCTGTGGAAGGCATTGCATATTAAGTCATGAGATTGATACCTTAGAGTTTATCTTAAGACACGGAACTGCTGACACTCATTTATGAAAAAACTCTGCCTCCTTCTAACCGAACAAAACAAACTCATCACGTGTCTGGACCCTTACCGGAGCAGATCACACTGGCATCTTCTTTATGATTACAATCTGATTGTGCGGACGATGATGTAGGACAGTCAGAGAGAAAGTATTCCATTCCAGTACACTTCACCTCTTCTAGCCAGATATCACCTTCACCCTGAGTGAAATAGGCCCCTCCTGGGGCAAATAGAGCGGAACCACAACCCGACTGACGACAAACGACATTGGCATCTTCAATATCCCATGGGTCATCACATACTGTGCCCCAGAGGTGATTGCACAATATCTCTACTCTCCCTGAACAGTTGTTGTCTCCTCCAACCAAGCGCACAGGTAGTCCCAAATCTGGAAATAGAAACTATTATTGACATCTCCATTCCTAAAGCCACGAATACCTCAAATGTTCAGTGTAATGAAGAAATGCAAACACCTGATTTGCGAACGCATTCCGGTGGCCTGTCGACTTCCTCTTTACCCACGATGGATTCTGTTAGCAGGAGGAAAATATAATTGAATTGGGCACCAATGTCTGAAAAGGCTACATGATTTATACGTGTGCTGGCTTACCTGAGCAGACAACACCCGCATCTTCCGAGTGCTGACAGTTGTGTTTACCCCAAGGGTCTGTCTGACACTGCCAAAGCGTTCTCTCATTTAAATTACACTCAATATTATCAAGCCATATGGGTCCGGTTCCTGGCCCGAACAACTGAGCGTCATAATTAATGTAAGAAAAGGCGCCGCAGTGTAGCTGTTTACAAATCACTTCTGCATCATGGTTATCCAGTTTGTCCGAGCACACTGTTCCCCAGGTGCCATTGTAGAACACTTCCACTCTCCCCTCACAGCGATGCTTTCCATTCACCAACCGTAACTCTTTGTACTCTGTCAATGAAATTAGAAATGTGCAATGGTTCATTCGTAAGCTCGCTGCATGATCGATGAGCAGGTCATAAATAATAAAAATACGAAGTTCACTGCCTATTGGTCATTGTTTCGGTGGGTAAAGATGTAAATAAAATCTACTCTAAAGTAAGTGATTATCTCACTCTTGCCAGTTGTTATTGGATCATTTGAAGAAGTTACAGATGTTTTCAACGAATTCTCAACCAGAATGGATTTCGACAAGGGATTCCACAACGTATCTCGCCAAGATTAAAGCCCGAAGGTAAAGGCCCACCGTTTTGGAGGCAGTAACTCGGCATTGATAGAGAATTAGCTAATGGGCAGGAATCAGCGAGCAGGGAGATGGGGTTCTTTTTCATTTTGGCGACCAGTATCCAGTGGGGTTTCGGAAGGAACAGTGCTGGGACAGCAGATACTTGTAACATATTTTAATGATTTGCAGGAAGGAAACGATTGCACTTTAGCCGAATTTACAGGCAACACAGAAAAGAACGTGGGCAGGCATGTTGCGACAGGGACGAAAACAGTTTACAATGAGAGCCTGGTAGGTTACGTAAGTGGCCAAATAATTATCAAATTAAGTATCTGTGGGAAACCGTGAAGTTGTTCATTTTGGATGGGAGAGCACAGAACAAAATAATACTTAAAGGGTGAAAATCCTCAGAAAGCTGCAACACAGATGGACTTGGGACTCCATGTGCAAAAGCACAGAAAGCTAGTACAAAGATGTAGTAGGTATTCTGGAAGGCTTATTCAAAGAGCAAAGAAAATTACAGCACAGGAACAGGCACTCTGCCCTCCAAGCCTGCACCGAACATGCAGCCTGATTGAACTAAAGCCCCCTACCCTTCCGGGGACCATATCTCTCTATTCACATCCTCTTCATGTATATGTCAAGACGCTCCTTAAATGTCGCTATCGTATCTGCTTCCAATACCTCTGCAGACAACGAGTTCAGACACCCACCTCCCTCTGAGTGAAAAACTTGCATCGTAATCTCCATTCAACATTCCCCCGCATCTTAAACCTATGCCACCGAGTAATTAACTCTTTCACCCTGAGAAAAAGCTTGTGACTCTACACTCTGTCCACGCCCCTGATAATCTTGGAGACTTCTACCAGGTCGCCCGACAACCTCCGTCGTTCCGGTTACAACAAACTGAGTTTCTCCAACCTCTTCTCATACCTAATACCTTCATGCAAGGCAACATCCAGGTAATTCTTTTGTCCAAAGCCTCCTCATTCTACTGGAAGTGTGGCGACCAGAATTGAACACTATATTCCAAATGCAGCCGAACTAAGATCATATAAACCTGCAACATGACTTGCCAATCTTTAAAGTCAATGCCCCGGCTGATGAAGGCAAGCATGCTGTGTCCCTTCTTGGCTACCTTCTCCACCTGCGTTGCTACCTTCGATGGCTTGTGCACCTGTACACCCATATCCCTCTGCCTATCAATAATCTTAAGGATTCTGCCATTTACTGTATATTTCCTATCTGTATTAGAACTTCCAAAATGCATTACCTCATATTTGTCCGGATAAAGCTCCATCTGCCATTTCCCCGTCCAAGTCTCCAACTGATCTGTATCCTGCTGTATCCTCTGATGGTCCTCATGTTTGTGAGGATGAGAGTGTGATGCAGGCTGATAGGCTGGAGGAGTTAGATGTTCTGAGGGAAGATGTATTAGCAATTTTGAAAAACCTGAGTGTCGATAAGTCCCCTGGGCCAGATGGGATATATCCTCGGATTCTTTGGGAGGCAAGGGATGAGATTGCAGAGACTTTGGCTTAGATTTGTGGGTCCTCACTGTCCACGGGGATAGTTCCAGAGGAGTGGAAAGTGGCGAATGTTTTTCCTCTGTTTAAGAAAGGAAATAGGAATGACCCTGGTAATTATAGACCGGTTAGTCTTAATTCGGTGGTCGGTAAGTTAATGGAAAAGGTCCTGAGCGGTAGGGTTTATGACCATTTGGAAAGATGCAGCTTAATCCCGGAAAGTCAACACAGATTCGTGAAGGTGAAGTCTTGCCTCACAAATTTGATTGACTTCTTTGAGAAGGTAACGAAGTGTGTAGATGAAGGTAGAGCAGTTGATGTCTTTTACATGGATTTTAGTAAGGCGTTTGATAAGGTTCCACATGGTCGGCTCATGAAGAAAGTAAGGAGGTGTGGGATAGAGGGAAAGTTGGCCGATTGGATAAGTAACTGGCTATCTCATAGAAGACAGAGCGGGGTGGCGGATGGAAAATTTTCAGACTGGAGACCAGTTACCAGCGGTGTTCCACAGGGATCAGTGCTGGGTCCTCTGCTATTTGTGATTTTTATCAATGACTTGGAGGAGGGGGCTGAAGGGTGGGTCAGTAAATTTGCTGATGACACCAAGATTGCTGGAGTCGTGGATGAGGTGGAGGGCTGTTGTGGGCTGCAAAGAGACATTGATAGGATGCAGAGCTGGGCCGAAAAATGGCAGATGGAGTTTAACCCTGATAAGTGCGAGGTCATTCATTTTGGCAGGACAAATTTGAATGCGGATTACAGGGTCAACGGTAGGGTTCTGAGGAATGTAGAGGAACAGAGAGATCTTGGGGTACATATCCACTGACCTCTGAAGGTTGCCACTCAAGGGGAGAGTGCCGTGAAGAAGGCCTATAGTGTGTTAGCGTTTATTAACAAGGGGTTTGAGTTTAAGAGCCGTGGGGTTATGCTGCAACTGTACAGGACGTTAGTGAGACCACATTTGAAATATTGTGTGCAGTTCTATTCACCTTACTATCAGAAGGACGTGGGAGCATTGGAAAGAGTGCAGAGGAGATTTACCAGGATGCTGCCTGGTTTGGAGGCTAGGTCTTACGAGGAAAGGTTGAGGGAGCTAGGGCTTTTCTCTTTAGAGCGGCGGAGGATGAGAGGCGACTTAATAGAGGTTTATAAGATGATGAGGGGGATAAAGAGGATGTTCAGAGATTATTTCATCGGGTGCATGTAGCTGTTACTAGAGGCATAACTATAAGGTTCATGGTGGGAGATTTAAGATGGATGTCCGAGGTAGGTTCTTTACTCAGAGAGTTGTTGGGGTGTGGACTGGACTACCTGCTGTGGTAGTGGAGTCGGGCACTTTAGGAACTTTCAAGCGGTTATTGGGTAGGCACATGGAGCACACCAGTATGATAAGAAGTGGGATTGCTTGATCTTTGTTTCGGACAAAGCTCGGCACAACATCGAGGGCCGAAGGGCCTGTACTGTGCTGTACTGTTCTATCTTCTATTTTCATCACTATCTGCAAATCCACCTCCCTTTGCGCCATCAGCAAACTTACTGATCATTCAGTTACATATTCCTCCAAATCATATACATATATATATATATATATACATGTATATATTACAAACAGCAAAGGTCCCATCACTGATCCCTGAGGAACGCCACTTGTCACAGCCCTCCATCCAGAAATGCACCCTTCCGCTGTTACCATCTGCTTTCTATGACTGAGACAGTTCTGTATCCAACTTGCCAGCTCACTTCTGATGCCATGCGACTTCACCTTCTGCACCAATCTGCCATGAGGGATCTTGTCAAAGGCCTTACTGACAACATCCACTGCCCTACCCTCATCAATCATCTTCGTCACATCCTCGAAAAACTTGATCAAACTAGTGAGAAACGACCTCCCCTTCACAAAACTATGTTGCCTCTCTCTAATAAGTCAATTGATTTCCAACTAGGAGTAAATCCTGTCTCGAAGAATCCTCTCCAATAATTTCCCTACCACTGACGTAAGGCTCACCGGCCTGTAACTACTTGGATTATTCTTGCTTCCCTAATTAAACAAAGAAACAACATTCGCTAATCTCCAATCATCTGGGGCATCCCCTGTAGCCAGTGAGGCTACAAAGATTTATCTCAAGGCCCCAGCAATGTCCTCCCTCGCCTCCCTCAGTATTCTGGGGTATATCCCATCAGGAATCCCAATACCTCCTCCATTTTGATCTCAACATGACTCAAACTATCTTCACAACCTTTCCCAGGCTCAACATTCATCAAGTCCTTCTCTTCGGTGAATACTGATGCAAATACTAATTTAATACCTCACCCAATCCTCTGGCTCCACGCGTAGATTCCCTCCCCTGTCCTTGAGTGGGCCAACCCTCTCCCTGGCTGCCCTGTTGTTCTTTATATATGTATAAAAAGCCTTGGGATTTTCTTTAATCAATTATGGCAATTGTTTCAAGGGGGCTGGAGGGTAATTTGTGGAAGTTTAAGTATATTTATTATTGTCACAATTTGGTTTATATCTGCAATGAATTTACTTTGAAAACTCCCTAGCCACCATACTCCGGCGCCTGTTTGGATAGACTGAGGGACTATTTTGCATGGCCAATACAGTTAGTCTGTCTGCAAGTGCACAAAGCATTGTCGAGACTACATCTTAATTTCTGTGAACAGCTTCGTTTCCTTATTGAAAGAAAATAATACTTCATTCGAGGCAAAACAGAGAAGTTTCACTGGGATGATCTCCAGTATGGAGGGATTGTCTTATGAGAAAAGTTGAACAGTTTAGGACTCGATTCATTGGAATTTGGAAGAATGGGCCGTGATCCCATTGACAGAACTGTTTCGATGAAGAATTATGTTTGCTTCATAATTAAATAAAATATCCATTCGTAATTCGAGGTTATTTCTGTGTGCTGCATTTCCATTTCTATCAATGAAATATCTGTTTTGCGAACTCATGTTTTTGTCTGAGAACAATTAACACATTGAAATCTCCGTTACCTGAACACATAATGTTGACATCCTCTTTCTGATTACAGTCGTGGTTACCCCGTGATGCAGAGGGACAGTTCCATAGAAACAACTCGTCACCGGAACAGTTCACTTCATCCAACCAAACTGAGTCCACACTGGGTCCACTTGAAGCAGGAAGTGCTGCGTCCAATGCAGTTCCACATGACAGCTGTTTGCAAACCACATGGGCGTCCGTGAGATCCCAGGAATCATCACACACTGAGCCCCATGTCCCATTGTAATAAATCTCCACTCGGCCAGCGCATCGGTCTCCACCGTCTGACAGTCTTAACTGTTCATGTCCTGTTGGGCAAGAAGTTAGGTAGATTATATTCAACACCATTGAATACTAACATTGGATGGTCAGTAGCCTGGGATAGGCTCCTCGCTCTGTGATTGGATCCTCGATGTCCTGAACCAAAGACGGCAATCAGTAAGGAACGGCAACAACAACTCCTCTGCAATTATCCTAAACATTGGTACCCCACATGACCATGTCCTCAGCACCTTTCTATACTCCTTATACACCTATGAATGCGTGGCCAAATTCCCCCCCAACTCGATTTGCAAGTTTCCTGATAACACCACCGAAAGGGGTCGGATCTCAGACGATGTTGAGACGGGTACAGGAAGGGGATACAGAATCTGGTGAACTGGTGCAACGACAATAATCTCTCCCTTAATGTCAGTAAAACGAAAGAGATTGGCATCGATGTCAGGAAGCTCAGTGGAGGAAATGCCTCTGCTGAAATCAAAGGGGATGAAGGGGAAATGGTCGAGAGCATCAAGTTTCTAGGTCAGCAGTTCACCAGCAACTTGTCCTCGCCCCTCCACGGCGACGTTATAGTTAGGAAAGCCCACCAACGCCTCTATTTTCAAGCGAGGCTAAGGAAATTTGGCAAGTCCCCAACGACTCTCAGCAACTTTTATGGATGCACCATACAAAGCATTATTTTGACTGTATCAGAGCTTGATATGGATGCTGCTCTGTCCAAGATGGCAAAAAACTACAAGTGTCGTCAAAGAAGCCCGGTCCTTCCCACAAACCAGCCTCCCGTCAATTGGCTCTGTCTACACTTCCCGCTGCCTCGGAAAAGCAGCCAGCATTATCAAGGACCACACGCACCCCGGGCATACTCTCTTACACCTCTTTCCCTTGGAACAAAAATTCAAAGGTTTGAGGTCAAGTCCCAACCGATTCAAAAACAACTTCTTCCCTGCCACCATCAGCCTTCTGAATGGACGTCACTCATATTAAATTCATCTTTCTCTACACCCTAGCTATGATTGTAATACTACATCCTGCGCCCTCTCCTTTCCTTCTCAATGTTCACAATGCTTTTAATCTATAGTGCACAAGAAAATCTGAAACCAGGTAAGTACAAATAAAGTCAGGCAAACAAAAGGTGTTTAAAAGTATTTGTGTTTATTTATGAACAATCTAACGAAGCAAAGAGGGTTTCATTGCAGGTACATTTCGGTTGAAAATACTTGAAATGTTGTGTTGACAATTATTAGCTTTTTTCCATAAGGCCAGTAGTGGCAGAAATTGAAGTGTACTGCGAGCTGTGAACTCAAAAGATGTTGCAAAAGCATTTGTGTGGACATAAGATAATTCACTGTCGGCTCTGGAGATGCGATCGAGAGACGTCTTCAAAGGTGGGCAATAGGCACATGAAATTTGAATGACATCTACTTTTCGAGGAATAGATTTAGACAGACGAGCTACCAGTGAATTTGAATCACCAACCGTAAGGGTAACAAAATGAAATAAAGAGCTTTGGTGATGGTATGAACAGGTGCAGAGAAAGACACCTCGATGTCAACAATCACATCAGCATTACAGATGACATGACAAAAGGAAAATACTGCGGATCCTGGCATCTGAAACAAAAACAGAACATTCTGGAAAATCTCAGCAGTTCTGACAGCACTATTGGAGACAGAATAGAGCTAACGTTTCGAGTCTCTCAGCGAGACGAAAGATCACCCAGACTCGAAACATTAGCTCTATTCACTCTCACAGATGCTAAGAGTCATGCTGAGATTTTTCAGCATTTTCTGTTGTTGTTTCAGATTCCAGCATTCGCAGTCCATTGCTTTTGTTTGGAAATGGACACTCTCTTTCCGCAGGATGCTACTAAAAGACAACAAGTAAACAAAAATCAGTTTTTGATCAGGATATCATGCTTGGAGGACACCACAATAGCCTACTGTCGAGGAAAGTGAAGATTGTTGCTGATAATTCCATCATATTGATTGATTAGCTTAGAGTGGAACCAATAGATTGCATTCCCAACCAACCTCAGTCAGTGGACAGCAGTTTTGGGATAAAAGATCCATGACCAACTGTATCGTAAACTGAAGAGTAATACAGAAGGAGAAGGAGCAATAGTTTGCCTTTGGCACGTTCACTAAGGGTTGTTTCTGTGGTAGAGTAGGGCTGAATATATGATTCTCGTGTTTCAAATATATTGCAATTAACTCTCAAATGAAAGGGGCACAGAACATGCAGGAAGAATCGGCAAAGTATTAACTAACCGAAAAATAGGGATGAATGTGTGATTTCAGTGGAAGTAGAATCCAGAGGGAAAGAGATTGAAACCATCAACAAGCTAGCTCGAATGGGGCATGATCAAATATTGGAGAGAAACTAGATATGTCAATTTCATGTGATGGTGCAGGTGAAACTGTTATTAGATTGAACACACTGATGGTGTCAAGGTAGGGGCTGCTGAGGAGAATAAACTGTGAATAGTAAATCCAATGGTGGGATTTAAATTTTCTTGGATGCCAGGATAAAAGAGAGTTTTCGACGATTCAGAAATATTTTCCTTGATTGTGATGGTGATTGATGAGTGTTATTTGTTTTTTTTAGGATGCTCCTTTAATAAAGAACAAAGAACAATACAGCACAGGAACAGGCCCTTCGGCCCTCCAAGCCCGTGCCGCTCCCTGGTCCAAACTAGACCATTATTTTGTATCCCTCCATTCCCACTCCGTTCATGTGGCGATCTCGATACGTCTTAAACGTTCCCAGTGTGTCCGCCTCCACCACCTTGCCTGGCAGCGTATTCCAGGCCCCCACCACCCTCTGTGTAAAATATCTCCTTCTGATATCTGTGTTAAACCTCCCCCACGCTCTTCACCTTGAACCTGTGACCCCTCGTGAACGTCACCACCGACCTGGGGAAAAGCTTCCCACCGTTCACCCTATTTATGCCTTTCATAATTTTATACACCTCTATCAAGTCTCCCCTCATCCTTCGTCTTTCCAGGGAGAACAACCCCAGTTTACCCAATCTCTCCTCATAACTAAGCCCCTCCATACCAGGCAACATCCTGGTAAACCTCCTCTGTACTCTCTCCAAGGCCTCCACGTCCTTCTGGTAGTGTGGCGACCAGAACTGGACGCAGTACTCCAAATGCGGCCGAACCAACGTTCTATACATCTGCAACATCAGACCCCAACTTTTATACTCTATGCCCCGTCCTATAAAGGCAAGCATGCCATATGCCTTCTTGACCACCTTCGCCACCTGCGACGTCACCTTCAAAGATCTGTGGACTTGCACACCCAGGTCCCTCTGCGTATCTACACCCTTTATGGTTCTGCCATTTATCGTATAGTTCCTCCTTACATTATTTCTACCAAAATGCATCACTTCGCATTCATCAGGATTGAACTCCATCTGCCATTTCTTTGCCCAAATTTCCAGCCTATCTATATCCTTCTGTGGCCTCTGACAATGCTCCTCACTATCTGCAAGTCCTGCCAATTTTGTGTCGTCCGCAAACTTACTGATCACCCCAGTTACACGTTCTTCCAGATCATTTATATAAATCACAAACAGCAGAGGTCCCAATAGAGAGCCCTGCGGAACACCACTAGTCACAGGCCTCCAGCCGGAAAAAGACCCTTCCACTATCACCCTCTGTCTTCTGTGACCAAGCTAGTTCTCTACCCAACTAGCCACCTCCCCCTTTATCTGATGAGATCCAACCTTTTGCACCAGCCTACCATGAGGGACTTTGTCAAACGCTTCACTAAAGTCCATATAGACGACATCCACGGCCCTTCCCTCGTCAACCATTCCAGTCACTTCTTCATAAAATTCCACCAATTTAGTGAGGCATGACCTCCCCCTCACAAAACCATGCTGACTATCGTTAATGAGTTTATTCCTTTCTAAATGCGCATACATCCTATCTCTAAGAATCTTCTCCAACAACTTCCCCACCACGGACGTCAAGCTCACCGGCCTATAAATACCTGGGTTATCCTTCCTACCCTTCTTAAATAACGGGACCACATTAGCTATCATCCAATCCTCTGGGACCTCACCTGTGTCCAGTGACGAGACAAAGATTAGCGTCAGAGGCCCAGCGATTTCATCTCTCGTCTCCCTGAGCAGCCTTGGATAGATTCCATCAGGCCCTGGGGATTTGTCAGTCTTTATATTCTCTAACAAACCTAACACTTCCTCCCTTGTAATGGAGATTTTCTCCAACGGGTCAACACTCCCCTCCGAGACACTCCCAGTCAACACATCCCTCTCCTTTGTGAATACCGACACAAAGTACTCATTTAGGATCTCCCCTACTTCTTTGGGCTCTAAGCATAATTCCCCACTTTTGTTCCTGAGAGGTCCGATTTTTTCCCTGACAACCCTTTCGTTCCTAACGTATGAATAAAATTATGGACATTGTTAGAGAAGCGAAGCATGCCCTGATGTTTTGTTCTATATGACCCACTCATCAATCTTGTGCAAAGTTGCATCGACCTGCTATATAACCTCGACTTCAAAATATAGCTCGAATTAAATGTAGCTGTACATATCTCCTGCATTTTTTCCTAAATGTGCAACATGTTTGGAGGTAATGCGAATATTATTAGAAACACGTGGTACCTCCTATCTCATTCTTTTACTCATGTGATTCCCAGCATCGGACTCTCCCTTTGACAATGTGCTAAGTTGAATATCTTTCGAAATGCTATTTGCCTCTTCTGAGCAGAATCCATTTCGATATAACAAACTGAATACGCTAGTAGTACTCGGAAAGAGATTATGGGCGATGTGTAAGCCCTGTCATGACCTTTCTTAGCAAAGTTAAAACATTCGATTAATTTAGCTACTGATTAGCTACCGTGTGGCTATTGGATGGTACGAAAGAGGGGAAAAAATCATAGAATCTTGGTCAGAATAAACAGGACCATTTGTACGATAAACAATTGCAGCTCAAAAAGTAAAGGAAACACGATGAAACATAATCAGTCTTAGTGCAGCTTGTGACCAGGAATTTGAAAGGAGTGGACGTTCAGAATTGGAAAAGAAAAATCTCGTTAACCCTTAAGCTGAGGACAATGCTGCTGTGTACGAACTGACAGCAAATTTATCAAGACCGCACTTACTGGATCCAAAGATTAATATGATCAACATTCTATGTTGTAAAAGATTGCCGCAAAGTATTAGATTCAGACAGTGCTGAAAAGGCCATTTGGCCCAATGAGTCGGCACCGACAGTCATCAGCACTAAATACGCGTTTATCCTATTTGCCTGTACTTGTCCATGTTCTTGAATTTTATGATATTTCAAGTGCTCATCCGATTTTTTTGTAAAGATTGTAGGTTTTCCGGCCTCCACTACATTCCCCAGCAATGTTTTACAGATTCCCACCATATCTGGGCGTTTTTTTTCTTTCACTGAAATCCATTCTGAATCTCTGGCTCATATCCAAAAACTATGCTCCTTTGTGAATGACCCCTCTACCAACGGGACCAGCTTCTCCATAATCACTCTGTCCATGCCTCTCATAATCTTATATACCTCAAATATACCCCTACCCCTCAGCCTTCTCTTATCTAAAGGAAACAATCCATGCCTATCCAGTCTCTCATTGTAGCTCAAATTCTCCATCCCAGGCAGCATGCTTTTGAACCTCCTCTGTACCCACTCTAGTGTTATCATATCCTTCCTATAATGAGTTGAACATAACTGCACACAATACTCCATTTGCGGTCTAATCAACGTTCTGTACAGTTCCAATATTACCTCTTCACTCTTATAATCTATGCCACGACTGATAAAAGCAAGTATCCCACATGCCTTTCTAACTATACTATTCATGTGCTCCGCCGACTTCAAGGAACTGTGCATAAGTCTGTTCCTACGAGCTTCCCAGTGCCCTGCCATTCATTAAATGCATCCTGGCGTTGTTTCTTCTTCACCTTGCACTTATCAGGGTTAAATGACTGTTGTCACTGTTCTGTCCATCTGACCAACCCACCTGCATGTTTCTGTAAATTCAGTATTAACACAGTATTCTCCTTCAGTATTAACCACCCTCCCATTTTACATGTCATCTGCAAACTTGTTTAATGCTCCCCTCATATTCTGTCTATATCAGTTATGTATATAATACACAATAAGGGTCACAGTGGTGATCTATGTGGCACACCACTAGGCACTGGCCTCCAGTCACTCGACGGCCTTCTAACACTAACATCTGTGCCCTATTACGAAGCAGTTCCTGAGCTATCTCGCCATGTCGTCCTGAATTCCACATGCTGAAACCTTCACAATCTGTCTGACAAATGGGACCTCGTCAAAGCTTTGCTAAAACCTCAACTACATCAATTGAACTTTCCTCATCCCCAAACTTGATTGCATTCACAAAAGTCCGAACAAAGTTGTTAATCATGACCAACCTTGGACATAGCCAAGCTGATTTTCCATAATTAACTCATGCCTATCCGAATGGATACTAATTCTCATCTCAAAATATTTCTCCAATATTTCTCTGCCACTGATGTGAGACTCAGAAATATGTATTTAAATTGTTCATCTCTATCACCCTTCTTGCAAATTGGAACCCTATTAGTCATCCTCCAGTCCACTGGCACTTCCCCCAGAGAAGAATTCAGAAAGTATCTCTGTGCCTCTGCTATATCCTGCCTCGCCTCCCACAGCATGCTGAGATGCAATTCATCCGGGCGGGGGGATTCCCCCATTTTGAAGCTCGTCAGGGCAAACTGCAAGTTCATCACCACTTTCCTGAATTATGTATCTACTTTATCCTATTCCTCAGTGAACGTTGCAATGGATTAATTTCAACTATTTCCTGCTGAACTGTTTAATCCACTGTCTAATATGTTTATACCCTCAAACATATGATTCTGTGGTTTGCTTTATGATATTTGCACGGTGCTTTATGACACTATTCCACTAAATTGGCTTCAAAATTACTATTTAACATTTGTAAAAAGAATTACGATCTGAAGCTGCATGTTTCAGATCGGAAATTGCCACTAACTACACCAGAGCAACACCCATCGTTATATTGCTATTGTGTCAGCAATGCGTATTGCTGATAATATCATAACCCGGAGAGATTATTGATGTCCTGGGCCACATGTTTTTTTTCTGCATTCAGAAAACGTGCAAATTAACCCACTGAAGTGAACAACGCGAAATTTCCCCATAATTTGAGAATTTTCTGTTTAAGTTTATATATTATAATTTTATCATTTTAGTTTCCTAAAGTTAGAAAGCATTATTGACCTGAAAGAGTTATTAACCGAAAGAAAACTGAATTCTTGCACGCAAGATTACAGTTTCAGATTTAAAATCAGTCCTTCAAAACAATCCCCCCCAAAAATACTAACCACTTTGTCATACACACAAGTAAGCAACCCAACTCCCACATTGGTGCTTATTTATAACAATGCAGCGATACTACTCAATACATAGCTGCTCTGAATTCAATAAGGTAGACAACACAGACTCGGAAAATTCGGTCTATCTACTTTCGAAATTCAGTATTTCGGCTTCGACCAACCTCATGACGTTCCAAGTATGTCTGATTCATTCTGCACCATCACCCAGAGCAGAGTAATTCAATTTGCAGGCTGTCTTCTTCACTCACGCACACACACACACACACGCACGCAGCCAACCCCTAACCTCTATATATCTAAGGGTATAGTTCAAAATTCCGAAATATGTTTAGATTGTCATCAGTATTTGACTGAAGTAAAATATTCCAAAAGAAAAAAAATCATATTTTCCGATTCAAAAACATGCTCAGCTTAAGTAAACGTCAGTAACCTTCCTTTGTCTGTCGATGAAAGTACTATTAGCTGTAACAATCCATCACTTCACTGACAATTAAAATGTAACAACTGAAATAAATAGATCTCATGTATCTCGTAATGCAAGTTTTAATCCTCAACTATTCATTAAAATGCATTGGACCATAATATCTTCTGGACAGATGTTTATCTCCTGTGCCTTTATCCGGATTTGGGAACTGTTGCAAAAAACAACTGTGTCATTTGAGCTTGCACAAACAAAGTTCTTCACAGAATAACGCAATTTCCACAAAAGATATCAGTTCCAACAATTCAAAACATAATGAAACTTTAATGTGAAGTTAATGCGATAACTTCACTCCAACTTTTCTACGGTTCAAATCGCACAAAAAAATCCATAACTGTGCTTTAACGGAAACGGCCTTTCTGTCCCACAAACTCCTCTTCACAAGTCTGAGCAGTTTGACCAATATCAAGGCTCACATTTGCCTCGTTCATAAGCCCTTTAGGTGCTATTTTTCGCTTTGTAGCCAGGATTTCATATATTTAACTCTCCTTCTGGCCTATATTCTATTATTTACTCTTTAAAACTTTCACTCACATAACCCGTTGTTAACCCATTCCTAAGAATTCTGCCTCAACGTCGCTGCTCTGCTTGCTCTACACAGGAGGTCCGCTCAACAAACGTCTTCAATTTTAAATGAGGATCATAGTGTTCAAGCATATCCATTTTGTACATCACACCCACAATCATGTCACATCTCCTCAGCGTTTCCAGATCTAACCATGTCAAGTTCACTGGATTTCTGATGTCTTTTAAAAAGAAAAAAAATAACAGTACAGCACAGGAGAAAAGACCCGACTAAAACTGCGCCAATACATGGTTTCTATGCTTCTGATCGACTCCCGTTCATGTGTATACACCTTTAATGTTGCTAATTTGCCTGTTTCCACCACCTCCACTGGCAGTGTTTTCTTTTCATTTGATTTGATTTGATTTATTATTGTGATATGTATTACACACAATGAAAAGTATTGTTTCTTGCGCGCTAAACAGACAAACCATATAGTCCAAAAGGAAGGAAACGAGAGCGTACAGAATGTAGTGTTACATTTATGGCGAGGGTGTTTAGAAAGTTTAACTTAATGCAAGGTAGGCCCATTCAAAAGTCTGATGGCAGCAGGGAAGAAGTTGTTCTTGAGTCGTTTGGTACGTGACCTCAGATTTTTGTATATTTTCCTGACGGAAGAAAGTGGAAGAGAGAATGCCCGGGGTGCGTCGGGTCCTGAATTAAGCTGGCTGCTTTGCCGAGCAGCGGGAAGTGTACACAGAGCCAATGGATGGGAGGCACCCGCCATCCTTTTTGTGCTAACGTTTCCCCGCAGGACTCCCATAAACTTATCACCTATCAACTTAAACCTGTGCCCTCTTGTCGTCCACCTATCCACCCTGAGAAAAAAGCCTCTGACTATCCACGTGACCTCAGATTTTTGTATGCCTCTTATGGCGTTGTTGACTTCAATCAGGTCATTCTGAACCTGCGTCCTGCCCGTGAAAACAATCCTGGTTTATCCAACCTTGCCTCATACCTAAAATCCTCCAGGCAAGATGCTGGAAGAGCCTTTTTTGCACACTCTAAAAAGCATCCACGTCCTTCTGACAGTGTGATCACCATAACAGCACACATACTTCAAATGCTGCCGAACTAAAGATTTAAACGGCTGTTCAAAGTGCTTCGAGTACTCAGTCCTAACAGGAGCTTCAACCTTGTCCTGAACCCTTCATATATTCTGAAATGAATTCCTCACTCACATCACCGTCTTTCATTGTGCTGTGAAACGCATATAGCTACCAATTTAATGACGTTTTTGGCATGTATTTTTTGGCATTATTTCATGTTGCGTTCTCTATTTTGTTCCTGTGTTGACCGTTGTGAGTTTTGCCTTGCTTTAATCCACCATAAAATCTGTTCGCCGTGCACATCCAGCTCGGTCACCCATCTCTACCTTCATTACCTTAACAACATGTTTTGGTGACACCACAAAAAGGGAAAATAACATTACTAAATGCCTCAGCAGTTAGAATGTGTTCTTTATGTTTCGCAAGCAACGACAGTTTTATTCACCTGAGCACAGAACACCAACGCCGAATCTGTCATTGAGAGAGGAATCCAGTAGAAATGATCTGCAGCTCCGGAGGTGTGATTCGTTTCCTTCACAATGGACATCATTCAACAACACAGGCTCATCACTCTCTCCGTACTTTGAAGAGTTATAAACGGATCTTGCGTCGCCGCATTCCAATTGTCTACAAACAACGTTGGCATCATTCAGATCCCAGAAGCTGTCCTGCACTCTGCCCCAAGAGCTGTTGTGGTAAATCTCCACTCGCCCATCGCAACTGCTTCCCCCATTCGTTAATCTCAATGACCAGCTTTCATCTGAAAAATAGGAACAAATTGTAAAGCAGAAGTTGAACTAAATAAGAAAGAAGGTTATTAAAACTGACACTTTAAGTCACTGTCATTGTTTGCTCCTTTTTGCAATAGCTGACAGAAATTTAAGAAGAGCATTCAGCCTTATATTTTTCACCAGTGAATACGTTTTGAAGAAATATTCAATTTGATGCCAATACCAAGCACAGTACAATGTTGGGGAAATTAAAGGAACACATATCTGCCATACATTCGAAATGTACTTAAAACTGAATATTACGTGACGCATTTAAGATGTCTGATGAATTATTCTCAAAGCAACAAAACTCACCTGCTATATTTCCCAGGATCACGCAGGAAAAGAACGTGAAATGTATTGTTTTAGAAGGTCCTCATGTTAGATAGAGGGCTCTAGAATTTTGAAGCAGACCAATGCGCCATGGCTTGTGTAAGTAGCAGGATGGATGGAACCTTACCTGCTGCCGTTCAATTAGATTGCTTGCCTGGGGATCATTTAATTCCTTGAGATTTGCTTGCAAATCGATTGCAGCGTGTTTAATCCTAATTTTGACATCTGCCTCATCAGTAATAAAGAGGAGTTGTGTTGCTAAAGCAATCGTTGCGCAGATTTCATCAACTGACCTGTTCTGTCACCTGTGGCATTTAAGTGCGTGGTCAATGTTGATTCCCTTACCATTACCGAAAGAGATGTTGCAGCAAATAACTGAAACAATAGCCAATTAATGTCAACTGAGGGGACTAGACGTAGAAGGGTATGGAAATTGAGAACAGTGCTGATGTGGTGATTTGGGAAGGTTTTCTGGCAGAAGCGAATGTTGACAGAGCTGGAAACTTAACGCCATTGCTCGGGGAAGGAAGGCAAGAGGGTGTGTGCAACATCAGATCAATGAACTCAAATGAAATTGAATGTAAAAGACAGCAAATACATATTTATTTAACAAGGTGCGCAAGTGGCAAATTGTTCCCTCTGCACTTAACCATGAGATAAACCTACGAAATATATATATTTTTAGATCTCAATGATTCAATTTTATATGAGTGCTCACTTGGCAAGTTATGTAACCGTATGGTTAATGAAGCGAACGAAAAGTTAATGACGCACTTCTGGATGAAGTTCTTGAGGTTTTGCACCGTTAGTGATAGGGCACAGTACTACTCATTTGACAATGAATGGTACATCAAATATGCAGAAAGGAGACCCAACTTCGAAGTAAATAAAAATATGTATCAAATTACCCAGCAACAAACGTCATTTTGATAACTTCCTCATTTAAAAAGTGATTGCGGATTATTGGTAACGTTTGATGAGGCCAGTGTCAAAACGATTTGAACTGTTAGACTGGTTTGGATATGCTTTTGTTCGTGGGAATGGCAATAATGTCATTTCCTTTGGTTTTATTCATTACAGGGATTGTTTGGGTTTTTTTGTTTGTACTCACTGGAGCAAATCACATTGACATCGTTTCTGTGTGTGCACTCGTGTTGAGTTACTGGAGAAAGAGGACAATGGAACAGACTTGTCTCATTCCCTTTACATTCCAAGCGATTCCTCCGTATGAGACCAGTGCCCTGTCGAAACTGGACGCGTCTTGGTAGATTCACAGCGACTCCACATTGCAGCTGAGCACAGACCACATCTGCGGCATTGCAATCCCAGTGAAGATCACACACTGTTTCCCAGTGTTCAGCGTGCTGGATTTCCAATCTACCCGAGCATCGGGACTCTCCATCTGCTCGTGCAGCATTTCGGCGACCTGAGTAATATCAATTCACGAGAGTGCAATTTACTTATCAATGACCACTTATCACATAGCTCATCAACATGAATTTGTCAGATTTCGTTCTTAGTTTGATTGGATTTCCGTCCAATAGCAATTGTTCAGCACCGAGACCACCTCCCAATGCCTAATGTTCCTCCACCATCACACCCGGCCAACGCTTCTGTTTGAAATATCACTGTACGCTTGTCGGTACTATATTTTTATTCTGACGAATCCAATGCGATCAGTGTGATGTAAAAAATAAACACTATCCCCACTGAAAGCTCTGCAAGCATCTATGAAGAGAAAAAATGAGAAATCCAAGACAAATAATCTCTTTCAGATCGAAACCAATGTATTTTTTGCTCCCTTTTCATTTCTTTAATGTTTTCATTCAGAACCCAGACAGCAACATTAGGCGTCACATTTCACTTTCATTTTTACCCTGTGTTGAACGAGAGAAACTTGAGTATCTGGAATAACCATAGTCCCTACAGTCATCCCAGCCTGCAACATTGTCTACACGTGATTATATTTCAATCGAACACTTGAATCCAAAATGACGCTGAAGTGTTATTTCTGCAGCTGACATTAAGTTGCAACTATTGATGAAACAAAAGGAAATTAGGGACAGAGTAAGTCCGTGAAACTCTACGTGTTAGTGTAGTCAGAACAAGAAATGCAGTGGCCAGGTACGTATAACATTTCCGTTCAGTACGACATTCATGTCTAGTCAGCTGGACTGTAATGGGAGAACAGTTTGGCACAATAATATAATGTGGAGATGCCGGCGTTGGACTGGGGTAAACACAGTAAGAAGTTTAACAACACCAGGTTAAAGTCCAACAGGTTTATTTGGTAGCAAAAGCCACACAAGCTTTCGAAGCTCGAAGCCCCTTCTTCAGGTGAGTGGGAATTCTGTTCACAAACAGAGCTTATAAAGACACAGACTCAATTTACATTGTACTTTAGTAAAGCGTTTGACAAAGTCCCTCATGGTAGGCTAGTGAAAAAGGTTGGATCCCATGGGATAAAGGGGGAGGTGGCTAGATGGGTGGAGAACTGGCTTGGTCATAGAAGACAGAGGGTGGTAGTGGAAGGGTCTTTTTCCGGCTGGAGGCCTGTGACTACTGGTGTACCGCAGGGCTCTGTATTGGGACCTCTGCTGTTTGTGATTTATATAAATGATCTGGAAGAAGGAGTAACTGGGGTGACCAGTAAGTTTGCGGACGACACAAAACTGGCAGGACTTGCAGACAGTGAGGAACATAGTCAGAGGCTACAGAAGGATATAGATAGGCTGGAAATTTGGGGAAGGAAATGGCAGATGGAGTTCAATCCTGATAAATGCGAAGTGATGCATATTGGTGGGAATAATGTAGGGAGGAGCTACACGATAAATGGAAGAACCATAAAGGGTGTAGAGACGCAGAGGGACCTGGGTGTGCAAGTCCACAGATCTTTGAAGGTGACGTCACAGGTGGAGAAGGTGGTGAAGAAGGCATATGGCATGCTTGCCTTTATAGGACGGGGCATAGAGTATAAAAGTTGGGGTCTGATGTTGCAGATGTATAGAACGTTGGTTCGGCCGCATTTGGAATACTGCGTCCAGTTCTGGTCGCCACACTACCAGAAGGACGTGGAGGCTTTGGAGCGAGTACAGAGGAGGTTTACCAGGATGTTGCCTGGTATGGAGGGGCTTGGTTATGAGGAGAGATTGGGGAAACTGGGGTTGTTCTCCTTGGAAAGACGGAGGATGAGGGGAGACTTAATAGAGGTGTATAAAATTATGAAAGGCATGGATAGGGTGAACGGTGGGAAGCTTTTCCCCGGGTCGGTGGTGACGTTCACGAGGGGTCATAGGTTCAAGGTGAAGGGGGGGAGGTTTAACACAGATATCAGAAGGACATATTTCACACAGAGGGTCGTGGGGGCCTGGAATGTGTTGCCGGGCAAGGTGGTGGAGGCGGACACACTGGGAACGTTTAAGACTTATCTAGACAGCTATATGAACGGAGTGGGAATGGAGGGATACAAAAGAGTGGTCTAGTTTGGACCAGGGAGCGGCGCGGGCTAATTGTTCCTTGTTTCTCGTTTTAAGGCTTCATTCTATGATCATCTTGCTGGTGCCAGTACAGAGCGAGACTGCGGATAGTTGGGAACCTGTCTCGGGGGCAGGGAATTCATATGGTGTTCGTGGAAGTGGAAATGAATAGGGTTGGGAAGCATTTTCTGATCAGGGCCATTGTGATCTCCTGGACTCGTTTCGATCGCCTCAGGGGGTCGGAGAGGAATTTCCCAGATTTTTTTTCCCCATATTGGCCCTGGGGTTTTTCACTCTGGGTTTTCGCCTCTCCCTGGAGATCACATGGTCTGGAATGGGGGGGGGGGGGTGGGGGTGAGTTAATAGGTTGTGATGAACAAAGCATCGTAGCTGTGAGGGACAGCTCGGTGGATAGGATATTAGGATGTAGATAGGCTGGAAAATTGGGCGGGGATCCTGGATTCAGGATTCAATCCTGGACCGGGGAGCGGCGCGGGCTTGGAGGGCCGAAGGGCCTGTTCCTGTGCTGTATTGTTCTTTGTTTGTTCTTTGTTTGTACATGAATAATGGTTGGAATGCGAATACTTACAACTAATCAAGTCTTTAAGAAACAAAACAATGGGAGTGGAGAGAGCATCAAGACAGGCTAAAAAGATGTGTATTGTCTCCAGACAAGACAGCCAGTGAAACTCTGCAGGTCCACGCAACTGTGGGAGTTACAAATAGTGTGACATGAATCCAATATCCCGGTTGAGGCCGTCCTCGTGTGTGCGGAACTTGGCTATCAGTTTCTGCTCAGCGACTCTGCGCTGTCGTGTGTCGCGAAGACGCTGCGACAACGGGTGAATGAACACCGCTCGACAATCACCAGGCAAGACTGTTCTCTTCCTGTTGGGGAGCACTTCAGCGGTCACGGGCATTCGGCCTCTGATATTCGGGTAAGCGTTCTCCAAGGTGGCCTTCGCGACACACGACAGCGCAGAGTCGCTGAGCAGAAACTGATAGCCAAGTTCCGCATACACGAGGACGGCCTCAACCGCGATATTGGGTTCATGTCACACTATTTGTAACTCCCACAGTTGCGTGGACCTGCAGAGTTTCACTGGCTGTCTTGTTTCTTAAAGACTTGATTAGTTGTGGGTATTCGCATTCCAACCATTATTCATGTAAATTGAGTCTGTGTCTTTATAAGCTCTGTTTGTGAACAAAATTCCCACTCACCTGAAGAAGCGGCTTAGAGCTTCGAAAGCTTGTGTGGCTTTTGCTACCAAATAAACCTGTTGGACTTTAACCTGGTGTTGTTAAACTTCTTACAATAATATAAAACAGACTTAGATACCATCTGAGTCATGAGCGCAAATCAGGCCTCTAAACTGTCTTCTGAACAGAAATTGAGTTTAGCCACGCCAGGTCAATACCTCTGCCCTCACTTTTTATTCCCCTCTCATCCATACCCGCACCCACGTTTCAAGAATTCAGTATTCGTAAATTGAAAGATAGTGGAAAGGGCAAATGCCTCAGCCACATTAAATGGACTGCAGTTGCTGAAGAAGACAGCATGACACCACTTTTTCTAGGGCAGTTAGGGATGGACAGGAGTGCGATAAGAACTCGAGAACCCTGAGTGAGATGTTGCTTTGGAGGGTCGGTGCAGAATCGATGGGCCAAATGACCTCCTTCTGCACTGTATGAATTCTGTGATTGACGAAATATAGAGGAAGCTCGTTATTCGGGAATGTATATGAATCACTCTGCAATTATAGCAGAGCAGTATTCGGTTTTCTTTTCAAAAATCTCAGCGCTGTCGAAGCCAATGGCTTCTCTTCCTCGGTTATTATAAATTGTGCTGTGTCCGGCAGTGATCCAGCCATTCGCTTTTGCATGTAGGAGGAACCTGAGCAGTGAGTCCAGAGGCGCATTAAGTCAACCTTCCTGTCGCCCAATTAAATATTGCAACAAATTTATTATTGCAAAAGTAATCTAATCAGTAATGGATTATTATAGTCATTCAAGTAATATTGTATTTGTTTTCGTCCAGAAATTGTTGCAATGTTGCAGCAAACCGCGCAGGAACGCGTCCCTGTTATTAAATCGCGACATTATTAATAAGAGTGTTCGGGAATACCAAATAGGAGCAGTGATCTGTTATTCACTTCCTCGACACTGCACCGCTATTCTATAAGACAATGTCTGGCTTATTCGTATTTAGATATATGCATTACGACCTTCACTCAATAACGTTTGATCCCTTTGTCCAATAATCATCTATCGAACTGTCTTAAAAAAGAAAGCTCCGCATTTGTCCGCTGCCTTCTGAGGCAGACCACGTAGTATTTGTGGATAAGACATTAATTTCCCGAATTATCAGGGTTTGTACCTGAACAGATTACTGCAAAATCTTGCTGGTGTCCACAACCTTCTCGACCAATCACAGGCCCTGACCCTGGACCAAAATGAGAGATAAGCGGCATCGCTGTGACAGAACCACAATCCAACAGCTGGCAAACAGCTTCCGCCTCAGGTGATGACCATGCCTCATCTTTGCAAACTGTTCCCCAGTTTCCATTCCAATAAATCTCCAGCCTCCCAGCACAGGGATGGCTTCCATTCAGCAGCCTGGGCAGTGTACTTCCTGAGAAATATATTTGGATACACATAATTCTGAAACTATTTTCGATGAAAAATTCGAGAAAATGTCGGCAAAAGTCAACATTAATCCCATATCGTTATTGATCAACGTCACATGGCACATTTAATCGCATGAACTCTATCGTCCCCCTGTGTGCGAAAGTGCTGGAGATATCAGTTTTAACGTAGTTGCTATTCTATTAATTATTTTTTTAGATATCACTGTATGTTGCCTTGCTTTCTTTTCAACAATGAAAATGTCACTGAAATGCTGCAGTCTAACCATTTCTTACGAAGTAAAATGCTTATTGAATTATATCACAAATAATATTTGTCCTATTGATATTAATTATTTTCTAATTATGCTAACAGAAACTTGGCCTTTTATCTTTCCGACACATGCTTAATAAACTGTCCGATTTCAACATTTCAACTGTACATTCCTGTCACCTGGCTGTGTTTGTGGAACCTGATGAGATTTAATATTAGGAAGTTATTGCAAACAAGGGAATCCCATCAAACTCAGATAGGAATTGGCCATCTCTATTCTGTGGGACAAATGGTCATTCTGTTCACACCCCGAGAATATGCAGTGGAGAGAAATTAGAAGGATTTGTTTGGGACATTCGGAATCTGCCAAATCAGCGCGAAATCGGATAGGTAACTGAAGACATTCGGTTGGGACAATGGAAGATAGGTGTGCAAAAGATGTATGGATTGTCAGCTTCAATGTGGCTATGTGCTTAAAGAGAGACTTACGAATGTTCATAAGCATTCCACTGGAAAATTATTCACAAAATACACAAGCAGTTGATCAGCAAACGTCATTTCCGTTTACGTAGTCACATCCCACTTAATATACATTTTGTAAATCGCCAACGAATCAACTGTGAGTGAGGCCGGGAGAGCAATGTGGGTCAGGGACACTGATGAATTGTGTTTTCTTTCTCAATCTGTCCCAGGGACGTGTCTGTGTTTCTTATGACCAATCTGTGTTTCCATCTCTGAGTGCACGGCATAAATATTCAAATGCGAATCAATATATCATGAAATTTGCATCTTACTATGTCTCTTCATTCTCAGCTACCCATACTAACTGCTGATCCATTGGAGCTCAGAAACTTCCTTGGCCGACTTCACCTTCATGTACGCGATCAGACGCACCACAAACGGCCAATGCAACCAAGAACTTTTGGTTGATCAATGCCTGGGAGCGGCTGCTGGCTTCGCGAATGGAAATTTAAACTGTGATTGTGACATTCCCCGCAATCTAGCTCAGCGGCTGTGGCTTTCGGGAAAACTTCACTGGACGACGTGATGAGCGGTAAAGGACAAATATTTACGTACTGCTTACAGAGGGGTTTGTTCATTCTAATATGAATGCAACATGAGTATGCGCTGACAAATTGGACAATGACTATCATTCCATTTCTGGTGACGGACAGTTCCAGGTTAGTTCCCTCGTCGTCGGGAAAATAAAACATGGAGAAAGCAGAAAAGTAAATACCTGAGCAGATGACAGAGGCATCATAGGAATGTGACAAGTCATATCGCGACCATCCACCTGACTGACATTTCCGCAGGGCGTTCTCGTTCCCTCTGCACTGAACATTGTAGGTCACAATGTATCCGGATCCTTCGCCAAAGTAAGCCCCACGGGGAGCAGAGAGTGCAGTCCCACAGCCGAGCTCCCGACACACAACAGCAGCATCTGCCAGGTCCCAGGGAGAATCTTCCACAGTCCCCCACTGCCCTAAGTAGCGAATCTCCAATCTCCCAACGCATTCACTGATCCCGCTCACCAGTCGTAGTTTTTCTGTCCAGTACAAATGATAGCAAGATTCAAAACCAGTTAAACCCCCAGTCTCCCAGCACAGGGACAACACATTCACGATTATAATGAAGAATCAATCTGCCAGTTGGACTATCCTAGGTTCGCAATAAAGGACGAAATTAATTTGAAACATGAAACAATAGAAAGATAAATATATGGAAACCACGTGAGTGAGCAGGTACCAGGAGTCAGAGAGAAGATTCCGCCAAGGCAGCTGCTCAAGAAGAATCTTGGTCGCTGTGGGCCCGGAATTTATTCTGTATTCCAAGGAGAGCTGACGGGGAACGGGACGAGCAGGGTGACAGTGCTCTTAATCACCTTGATTGGCACTGATTGATAGAAAACCGTTCTCAGAGTCCCAGGAATGCTTGGGCCCGGAGTGAATGCTGAAATGCACCTGTCTCTGGCAGTCAATAAGAAAGGCTGGTGTGTGACCTTCTTGTCTGCACGTCAATGTTGCTGAGATAGAAAGCATAGCCCTTTTGTCAGAGACAGTCGTGTGAGTGAAGAGAACCCTACAACCTCTGCACTGAAGGGAACCACCTCAATTGTCACTATGCATGAACATAACAGCAGTCCCTCAACTGGGATGACACACCTTCCGGAAATGCCCGGACGAGCCTCTCTTCTTGTGATTGCTAAAGGGCAGGGGCGCTGTTTACTGACCAGAAATGCACTGAGATTCTCGGCCAGTCTCTGGATGTAATGATCTGGATTGGAAATGATAGAATCAGATAATGTGTAAATAAAGGGCAATTACCTCGACGTTGACTGTTTCCGGGTCCGCCTGTAATGAAATGCTGAGAGTTGGAGTTTGCCCAGGCTCGGAATGAGTGAAGGTTTCATTTAAATACACCAAATGGCTGTGGAAAAAAAATCCCTTCACTTTGCAGAAGTGGCATCTGTGATTTCATTAGATTCGCATGAAACAATATATACAATTCCTGCAGAAATCCAACATTGGTAATGTGATAGAAGAAGGCGAATTGTTTTCACAGATACACACTGATAACTTGGTACAGTCTCTCTTTGTCGTGTCTGTGGTTGGGTCTCTTGTTTGAACAGTGCAAATGCGGTTGCGTTTGGGCTTTTCATTTTGGAAGAGTCGACTGAAACACCATAGTGTTGCCATCCCTGCAGAGAATAATGACATTTAAAAGACGATATTACAGTTTTTAATTCTGAATACCATTGACCAATTATCCCTGATGGTAGTCAATGACCGAAAAAGAACATATTTTTGCTGTAATACGATATTAGAATCTACAGCGAGTAACATTTAATTATATTCGGGATAATGTTCAGAATGTTAACAGTTCTGGGAGGATTCTTCAATATATTTGACTTTTCATATTCTCCTTCGCTAATACTTGCAGCCCATGACCATTTAGATAAATAGCTTGATTTGCTGCTTGATTGCTAATCAATTCAAATTTCAGTTGGCCTTATTGCGGCTGCTGATACTCAAAGACTCACGGGCGACACGGTAGCACACTGGTTAGCACTGCTGTTTCACAGCTCCAGGGACCTGGGTTCGATTCCCGGCTTGGATCAAAGTCTGTGTGGAGTTTGCACACTCTCCTCGTCTCTGCGTGGATTTGGTCCGGGTTTGCATGTGCTCGTCTCTGCGTGGATTTGGTCCGGGTTTCCTCCCACAGTCCAAAGATGTGCGGGTGAGGTTGATTGGCCATGCTTAAAAAAAATGGCCCTAGTGTCCTGAGTTGCGTAGGTTAGAGGGATTAGCGGGCGGGATATGGGGATAGGGCCTGGGTGGGATTGCGGTCGGTACAGACTCGATGGCCGAATGGCCTCTTTCTGCACTGTATGGTTTCTATGGTTCTAATTCGCTCACTGGCATTCTCTGCTCTCATTAACCTACAGCGACTCTGAAACATCAATGCTTCCTGTTATTTGGAACTAAGAGTATTTGTCAACTAAAATCAATAGGTGTCAGTAAAAGTGGTGCTGGAACTGATTATAATCGCCAACAAAATACAATGAAAAAGAAGAATATTTAAGGCTGATGTAAAATGTTGGAAATTATGTTTATTAAAACAGGACATTTCTGAAAAGAGAAGGATAGATTCGGACAATTCAGAAGTTAGCTCTGTTGTGATCTTTTGATTAGAGCACATGGTTACTGTGTTGTTTTACATTCATGTTTTTCAATTCGGATTCGAGCAGCTCCCTGTTAAATATTGTTTTGCTGGATGTCCTGAGAACGTTACTTTTAACCATACATTTGAGACAATGTTAAAATACTGGCCAAAAGGAACACACACTATACAAATATGACCAGTTGTACGAATCACATAACTTTCAATAATTATGTATTCAAATAATCAGCTCTTGACTGAATAAATATTTTCCTGGTTGTAAAATCAGAAAACTCTGATCACTATAACTGTAACCATGAATTCCGTTTTACTGCACGACATAATGTAAATACCTAACAAGTGAGCAGAGACTAATGAACATAAGAAATATGAGCAGGAGTAAGGCACAGATCTAATTCATGCTGCGGATATAATTGAAATCAATGATAATGTCATTCCTAACCTATTCCGTCAACTTTAGGCTAGCAAACAAGTTTATCTCCAGAGATTGTGAAATTTTGATAAGACATACAGAAAAGATATTGGCCATTATGTAAGGTGATACAGAAAAAAACGTATGGCCAAAGTGATATGGGCCATTAACAAAGAGTCTGTGAAGACGATTAATTATCGGAAAGAACTGAACATAAAAATATATGAAATAAAAGATGCCATTGAATGATATAGTTCAGAATGTTGGAGGCCATCAATAACCAGACATAATTGTTCATGCAATCCATGTACGTGAAATCAGTGGTATTATTTTGAATGTTCTCGCTGCTATGTCAGTCTTAATATTTAATAGCAAGAAAGCTATTTTTTCCTTCCTCCCCTGAATACATATCTGCAGCATACTTTTTCTGAATATTCTAAATTCAGTGCAAGTGATTTTAAATTAATAACTTTAATTCCCTGCGCCACACGAAAATTCTAGTTTGAAATCCCATTGACAGAATGGTTGGTGTGGGAGGAGTCGGCACAGCTGCAGTTTTCCCCCTGGATTCTGATTTAGAACTCGCAATATTCTGACACTGAGCTCTCTCTCTCTCTTCCTATCTGTCTGGAAATCGCAAGAGGATAAATCCCCCTCCAGGCTGACGGCAAGGAAAATGGGAAATAAAATCGCCTATTTCAAACGGTAGAGCTGAAAGTCAAATAACACTACATACGTATTAAGTTGTGAATTTTCCTCGACACAAACTGTTCCATATTCGCTACAGATGATCATTCATCGGAATTAAATGCGCACTTTTCATGTTCATTGATTTTGATCAGCTGTCGATTGGTAAAAACGATTCATGGTGCAACATGCATTTCAGACAAACGCAGGAGTAAACTGCCAAGTACATGCTACATTCCGTGTCCATTCACTCCGCCGCTTGCTGAGTGGAATCAGTATTTTAAATGGGCATATTTGACAAAAATGAATGATTTCTTTCCTTCTGCCATGAGGTGAAGAGTGAAATTGTTTACTTTAATGGCAAAACTCATGCTTAAAACAAATCTTGGAAAATTCTATTCGAAATTTCAACAGCAGCAAGAGAGATAATTTACCTAATTTTGTCATAGGCAATACTTTTGCATTATATAATTCATTGGAACTGATTAAGCAACATTCTAATTTTGCAAATGTGAATATTAGATTTTAACATTTTACGGACTGCAGCCCATTTTTGCTGCCACTACGACTCTTTCAGATGCATAATAGACAGGAACTGCAAACCCGAACACATCGTGCAGGAAGCAAAGTTGTTAAAATGTGGAGTGTGGAGGGAAAGTTAACTCCCTGAATGCAGAACATCAACCAAACCAGCACATGCTACCGACTGAACTCACGCGGGTATTTTTCCCATCTATTTCTCAATAAAATAAGTTTCTGAACCCGTGCAAAATAATCTATGGAATTCCCTTCCCCACATGAAGCGTAGTTTTTTGATCCAGTTAGTTAATATTCCATGATGTACAATTCGTGAAAAGCATAAATGTTGTGACAGCGATATCCCGTCAGTTAAACAGTATATTTTTAAATTATTGGTTGAGTAATAAATGCCACCAAACACGATCTGACAATAGTGAGCAAGGAAACTGAGCAATCTGCATTGGAACTCAAACAAACAGACTCGCCCTCGGAAGGAAGCCTATAATACTGTGCAAATACAGCATATTCATCAAAGCATTTTTACAAATGTGCAATTCAAAGTACATGCAATCATGAATATATGTACTGGACATATCAGTTAGGTATGTAACAATTGGATCGTCACACATATTTCTGTCACAGAGATTTCTGAACAGACACCACCACTGTGTGTCAAAATTCATAGAAATAAAATATATGCCGAGAGCCCACACTAAGTGCATTATCTCTTACTCCACAGCACATTACATTCTGCGTAATAAAATGACGCTCCAATTCTATAACATTTGGTTCACAGTAAGTGGGGAGGATCAGTATTTTAGTCTGTTGTGCCTGGAAAAGAACTGCAGAGTTCAAAGTCACATAATCAATGGGGTTGGACTGGGTGTCAAATCTAAGACTGACACAATTCAACAGAGAGCATAACACATATTTGTATCGATGGAAAGTAACTATTGAAAGCTGCCAGTAAAAGGGAAACGGTGAAAGTTGGCTCATTGTTGGCACTCTCAGTTTAATATCATTGTATCAGTCTGTTTTCAAAGTCTCGTTCTACAGACTTGAGCACAATTTCTCGAGAGATATCTCAGTTCAGATCGGAGTGTGTGCTGCATTGTCTGAGGTCCCCGCTTCTGGACAAGACCTTAACGCAAATGTCCCATTGTCCGTTCATAAGGAGCACTCGAACAAGGCAGGGGAATAACCCGGCTGGACTGTTTAATATCTGCCGCTCAAATATCATCGCAAAAGTGGTCTCAGGTGGCCGTTATCAAACTGTTGCACGGAGCAGCACATATAGTTTAAACTGACTTCAACTTTTCCTACAGTACAATAGTTGATACAGGGATTTTAAATGTATCTCATTGAAGTTAAGCTGGTGAAATTCCGCCACGAAATAAATGGCATGAAATTTAATGGTGTTTTTTTTTTCTCGATCGGGCGCGGATGATTACCTTTCAAAATTTGATAGAACTACGAAAGGTACACTCCAAAATTTGTTTTATTAAAACAAATGAGTTAAAATACTTCAGTTTCCAAATTAAGCGATCATGCAAAAAGACAAATTTGAATGAGATCGAACATTTTTTTCTGTAAATTGAACCCAGGCACCACAACAGCCTGTTCAAAAGTGTTCAACTGTATTTCTCACAAGATTCAGCTTAAATAATTAGATTGTCAGTTTCAGCCATTGAGCTGTGCTGGGGAGGCGGGTGTCCCACACCCCGCAGTTACATTCTCACACAGCAGAGTATACTCTAATGTAACAACAGTGAGCTCTTATCCTAGCAGATTATGTATAACTGAAACGGTTATCATCCGAATTTGAGGCCTGTCTGGTAAACTAGCGCAGGGGCCCATCACACGGAATCAGCCGTGCTAATTGTATTTGATTCGACTTACAATCTGATTTTGACAAACTCTGAGTAATAAGAAAAAGAAGCTTTAATTTAATCAGAGTCAAAACATTGTAAACTCTCGTCCTGCCTTCTGTTAAGCACTCTTACCTTTGTGTCAGTCTATCTTCTGTTTAAGTCTCATTGTAGAGACTTGAGTATAGAGTCTCAGCTGATCTCCCAGTTCAGTGCTGAGGATGTTGTCCGAGATTTTCCCTTTCTATTTAGACATTAATGCGTTTTCTTGAACGTCTGCTCAAGTGGATAATTCAGACAAGGCAATGGTGTTCCCCCTTGCTTTTATGGCAACAACATATCACTCAAAACACTTACAAAACACCTTTAATTGGAAATTGCCACAGAATTGTCCGTAGCAATAGTCTGGATTTAAGTAGACAGCAGCGTTTCCTACAGTGGAATACGTGTTGTGGACATTTTAAATGTATCTCATTGGCATTTTAGTATTTCACTTTCCCTGAAAACGTGAATGGAGTGATCTGAAAGAGGATTTTTTTGGCATGAAATAAGGCTGAATTTTTATTGAAGTGTGACAGAAATTAAACATGAAGCAATCATTCAAAAATATACAACACAATATAAATTTGAGACCATAAGGCATTGAAAAATTTGAATTAATGAGCACATAATACTGTAAATTGAAACTTGGCCCCAGAACACGCTGTTCAAGAGGAATCAGATTCTATTTCTGGGAGATACAGGGTAAATAATCAAACTAGAATGTTAACTTCATTGTCTGTGCTGTGCTGAAACTGTGGATTGATTGTGATCGACAAATAAGTCATGATACCGAATACAACTTTCCACAATTTCTTTAAAATATAAGAAAACATCTTTCACTTTCCAAAATAAAGTAATACGTTCCATAGCAAAAAACTGATTAAACAAAATAATGGTGCTCATATCTGAGAAAAGAACAGCGTTACAGTAGATAGAACATAGAACATAGAAAGCCACAGCACAAACAGGCCCTTCGGCCCACAAGTTGCGCTGATCATATCCCTACCTCTAGGCCTATCTATAGCCCTCAATCCCATTAAATCCTATGTACTCATCCAGAAGTCCCTTAAAAGACCCCAACGAGTTTGCCTCCACCACCACCGACGTCAGCCGATTCCACTCACCCACCACCCTCTGAGTGAAAAACTTACCCCTGACATCTCCTCTGTACCTACCCCCCAGCACCTTAAACCTGTGTCCTCTCGTAGCAACCATTTCAGCCCTTGGAAATAGCCTCTGAGAGTCTACCCTATCCAGACCTCTCAACATCTTGTAAACCTCTATCAGGTCACCTCTCATCCTTCGTCTCTCCATGGAGAAGAGACCAAGCTCCCTCAACCTATCCTCATAAGGCATGCCCCCCAATTCAGGCAACATCCTTGTAAATCTCCTCTGCACCCTTTCAATGGCTTCAACATCTTTCCTGTAATGAGGTGACCAGAACTGCGCGCAGTACTCCAAGTGGGGTCTAACCAGGGTCCTATAAAGCTGCAGCATTATCTCCCGACTCCTAAACTCAATCCCTCGATTAATGAAGGCTAGTACGCCGTATGCCTTCTTGACCGCATCCTCCACCTGCGAGGCCGATTTAAGAGTCCTATGGACCCGGACCCCAAGGTCCTTCTGATCCTCTACACTGCTAAGAATGGTACCCTTCATATTATACTGCTGCTTCATCCCATTGGATCTGCCAAAATGGATCACTACACACTTATCCGGGTTGAAGTCCATCTGCCACTTCTCCGCCCAGTCTTGCATTCTATCGATGTCTCGCTGCAACTTCTGACATCCCTCCAAACTATCCACAACACCACCTACCTTGGTGTCGTTAGCAAACTTACCAACCCATCCCTTCACTTCCTCATCCAGGTCATTTATGAAAATGACAAACAGCAAGGGTCCCAGAACAGATCCCTGGGGCACTCCACTGGTCACTGACCTCCATGCAGAGAAAGACCCCAACACAGCCACTCTCTGCCTTCTGCAGGCAAGCCAGTTCTGGATCCACAAGGCAACAGCCCCTTGAATCCCATGCCCTCTCACTTTCTCAAGAAGTCTTGCATGGGGGACCTTATCGAACGCCTTGCTGAAGTCCATATAGACCACATCCACTGCTCTTCCTTCGTCAATGTGTTTGGTCACATTTTCAAAGAACTCAACCAGGCTCGTAAGGCACGACCTGCCCTTGACAAAGCCGTGCTGACTACTTTTGATCATACTAAACTTCTCCAGATGATCATAAATCCTGTCTCTCAGGATCCTCTCCATCAACTTAGCAACCACTGAGGTTAGACTCACCGGTCGGTAATTTCCCGGGCTGTCCCTGTTCCCTTTCTTGAATATAGGGACCACATCTGCAATCCTCCAATCCTCCGGAACCTCTCCCGTCTCCATCGACGATGCAAAGATCATCGCCAAAGGCTCCGCAATCTCCTCCCTCGCCTCCCACAGTAACCTGGGGTACATCCCATCCGGTCCCGGCGACTTACCAACCTTGATGCCATTCAATAGTTCCAACACATCCTCTTTCTTTATGTCCACATGCTCGATCCTTTCTGTCCACCGCAAACCAGCAGTACAACCACCCAGATCCCTTTCCACCGTGAATACCGAGGTAAAGTATTCATTAAGCACCTCCGCCATTTCTAACGGTTCCGCACAAACTTTTCCCCCTTCACCTTTTAAGGGTCCTATGCCTTCACATCTCATCCTTTTACTCTTGACATATTTGTAGAAAGCCTTGGGATTCTCCTTAATCTTACCCGCCAAGGTCTTCTCGTGACCCCTTCTCGCTCTCCTAATTTCCTTCTTAAGCTCCTTCCTACATCCCGTATACTCCTCTAAATCCTTAACACCTCCTAGCTCTCTGAACCTTCTGTACGCCTCTCTTTTCTTATTCACCAGGTTCATCACAACCTTCGTGCACCACGGTTCCCGTACCCTACCAACAACCCCCTGTCTCATCGGAACGTTGTCATGCAGAGCTCCAGACAAACATTCCTTGAAAATCCTCCACTTTCCTTCGGTACTTTTCCCCAAGAATGCCTCCTTCCAATTTACCCGTCTAATTTCCTCCCTGATGACACTGTATTTCCCTTTACTCCAGAGAAACACTTTCCTAGCCTGCCTGATCCTATCTCTTTCCAATGCTATCGTGAAGGAGATAGAATTATGATCGCTATCCCCAAGATGCTCACCCACCGAGAGATCCTCCACCTGTCCAGGTTCATTAGCCAGCACCAGATCAAGTACAGCCTCTCCTCTAGTAGGCTTATCCACATACTGTGTCAGGAAACTCTCCTGGACACACCTAACACACTCCTCTCCATCCAAACCCCTAGCCCTAGGGATATTCCAATCTATGTTTGGGAAATTAAAATCTCCCATCACGACAACTCTGTTATTCCTACATCTCTCCAGGATCTGTTTCCCCATCTGCTCCTCAACATCTCTGTTACTATTGGGCGGCCTATAGAAAACACCCAGCAAAGTTACCGACCCCTTCCTGTTCCTAACCTCCACCCACAGAGACTCCGTAGTCAATCCCTCCACGGCGTCCACCTTCTCTACAGCCGTGACACTATCCCTGATCAACAGTGCCAATCCCCCCCCTCTCTTGACTCCCTCCCTGTCCTTCCTGAAACATCTAAAACCCGGCACCTGAAGCACCCAGTCCTGTCCCTGAGACATCCAAGTCTCCGTAATGGCCACCACATCACAATTCGAAGCAGCAATCCACGCTCTAAGCTCATCCACTTTATTCACTACACTCCTGGCATTAAAATAGACACATCTCAGACCTTCATCCTGAGCACTTCCCTTCTCCATCACTCGTCTAACCTCCCTCTTACCCTGTCTACATTCCTTATCTATTTGCGAGCTAACCTCCTCGCTCTCAGTCCCCTCATTTCGATTCCCTCCCCCCAACCTTTCTAGTTTAAAGTCTCTCCAGTAGCCTTAGCCAACCTTCCCGCCAGGATATTGGTCCCCCTGGGATTCAAGTGCCACCCGTCTTTTTTAAACAGGTCACACCTGCCCCTAAAGAGGTCCCAATGATCCAAGTACCCAAATCCTTGTCCCTTGCTCCAGTCCCTCAGCCACGCATTCATTCTCCACCGATTCCTGTTCTCACTCTCTCGCGGCACAGGCAGCAATCCCGAGATTACTACCTTTGCATTCCTCTTTCTCAGCTGTCTACCTAACTCCCTATATTCTCTTTTCATGACCCCTTCCCTCTCCCTACCTATGTCAGCAGTACCTATATGCATCACGACCTTCGGCTCCTCTCCCTCCCCCTTCAGGATTTCTGGGACTCGACCAGAGACATCCCGGACCCCTGCACCAGGGAGGCAAACCACCATCCGAGAGTCCCGTCTGTGTCCGCAAAAACGCCTATCTGACCCCCTCACCGTAGAGTCCCCAATTAGCACTACCCTCCTTTCCTTACCCTTTTGCACTACTGGGCCAGTTCTCCATATTCCATATTCTCCATATTCCATATTCTTCATATTCCAATTTTGGAGCAGAATCTGAGAACAAGAGACTGCAATGTTAATCGTTGATCAGAATCTGAACAATAGACTGTAATGTTCCAATACTGGATCAGAATCTGAGAACAATGGACCGGAATGTTCCAATACTGGGTCAGAATCTGACAACAATAGACTGCAATGTTCCAATACTGGGCCAGAATCGGAGAATATTAGACTGTAATGTTCCAATACTGGTCCAAAGTCTGGGAACAATGGAAAGGGATTATCCAATAATGGATGAGAATCTGAGAACAACATCCTGTAGTGTTCCAATAATGGATGACAATGTGGGAACAATGGACCGGGATGCTCCAATAATGAATCAGATTATGAGAAAAATAGACTGCAATTTTCCAATAATGGATCAGAATCCGAGAACAATAGTCCATCATGTTCCAATAATGGACGGCAATGTCGGAAAAATTGACCGGGATGTTCTAATAACGGATCAGATTCTGAGAACAATCAACTGCAATGTTCCAATAATGGATCAGAATCTGAGAACAATAGACTGAAATGTTCCAACACTGGAACAAAATCTGAGAACAGTACACTGTAATGTTCGAATACTGGATCAGAATCTGAGATCAATAGTCTGCAAAGTTCCAATAATGGATCAGAATATGAGAACAAGAGAGGGCAATATTCCAATACTGGATTGGAAGGTGGGAACAATGTACCGGGATTTTCCAATACTGGACCACAATCAGAGAAAAACGGACTGCATAGAACCATAGAAAATTACAGCTCAGAAACAGGCCTTTTGGCCCTTCTTGTCTGTGCCGAACCATTTTATGCCTAGTCCCACTGACCTGCACTTGGACCATATCCCTCCACACCCCTCTCATCCATGAACCCGCCAAGTTTTTCTTAAATGTTAAAAGTGACCCCGCATTTACCACTTTATCCGGCAGCTCATTCCACACTCCCACCACTCTCTGCGTGAAGAAGCCCCCCCTAATATTCCCTTTAAACTTTTCTCCTTTCACCCTTAACCCATGCCCTCTGGTTTTTTTCTCCCCTAGCCTCAGCGGAAAAAGCCTGCTTGCATTCACTCTATCTATACCCAGCAAAATCTTGTACACCTCTATCAAATCTCCCCTCCATCTTCTACACTCCAGGGAATAAAGTCCCAACCTATTCAATCTCTCTCTGTAACTCAGCTTCTCAAGTCCCGGCAACATCCTTGTGAACCTTCTCTGCACTCTTGCAATCTTATTTACATCCTTCCTGTAACTAGGTGACCAAAACTGTGCACAATACTCCAAATTCGGCCTCACCAATGCCTTATATAACCTTACCGTACCACTCCAACTTTTATACTCGATACTCCGATTTATAAAGGCCAATGTACCAAAGGCACTCTTTACGACCCGATCCACCTGTGACGTCACTTTTAGGGAATTCTGTACCTGTATTCCCAGATCCCTCTGTTCAACTGCACTCTTCAGAGCCCTACCATTTACCCTGTACGTTCGTCTTTCGTTTGTCCTTCCAAAGTGCAATATCTCACACTTGTCTGCGTTAAATTCCATTTGCCATTTTTCAGCCCATTTTTCTAGTTGGTCCAAATCCCTCTGCAAGCTTTGAAAACCTTCCTCACTGTCCACTACACCTCCAATCTTTGTATCATCAGCAAACCTGCTGATCCAATTGACCACATTATCATCCAGATCATTGATATAGATGACAAACAACAATGGACCCAACACCGATCCCTTCGGCACATCACTAGTCACAGGCCTCCACTCAGAGAAGCAATCCTCCACAACCACTCTCTGGCTTATTCCATTGATGTGGAGATGCCGGCGTTGGACTGGGGTAAACACAGTTAGAAGGTTTACTGTGTTTATCCCAGTCCAACGCCGGCATCTCCACATCATGACTACCATAGACACCGCAAACTGCCAGCTCCAAGTGGAGAGGATCTCCAAGAAGATCGCGCATATCGACACAGACATCAAGTTTCTACAAAGATGCAAGAAAACAGACAAAATACCGAAAGGACTACGGATCACGAACCCACTCAGGTCAACCTATAACACAGACGACACTGAGAGACTTTGCTGTCGCACCTCTCTCACCCTCCTCAACCACCTCATACACCAACTCTACAGCAAACGCCGTAGACTGGAAACCAAGATAGAGTCCATATTCTCAACTTGCACTCAGGATGCAGACCAGCTGCGAAACTCTGCCAAGCAGACGAGACAAAGGAACTACACCATCTACATGCACACCAAGAACAGAAAACTTGAGAAACTCGGCATCACCACCAGCAGCAACCAAGCCTCCCCCGGTACCACAGTAGAAAACAGCACCACTGCAGGGAAGTCCATTGTCAACTTATCGGACCACACACTTCAACCAGATGAAATCGAAGTTCTCAGCCGAGGGCTTAATTTTTGCCCCACCACCAAAATAGACCCCATCATTCTCGCAGCAGACATAGAGGAATTCATCAGGCGAATGAGGCTGAGGGAGTTCTTCCACAAACCCCAAGAGGCCAACAACGAACACAATGGGACAGCCAATGAACCGGAACAGCCGACAGAGAGATCCGCAGTGCATCCGAAGAGGAAAGAGTCGAATTGGACTCCTCCGGAAGGCCGCTGCCCTCGACTTGACATGTATGCCCAAGCCGTCAGGATGTGCGTCAACACCAAATTCATCAGCCGCACTCACAAGACAGCCCCGAACATCACCCAAGCACAACGTAACGCCATCCACGCTCTCAAGACCAACCACAACATTGTCATCAAACCAGCAGACAAAGGAGGAGCCATCGTCATACTGAACAGAACGGATTACTGCAAAGAAGTGTACCGACAACTAAACAACGAGGAACACTACAGACAGTTACTGACAGATCCGACCAAAGAACACACCCGTCAACTCAACACTGTGATCAAGACCTTTGATCCGGACCTTCAGAACACCCTCCGTGCTCTCATAGAACATAGAAAGCCACAGCACAAACAGGCCCTTCGGCCCACAAGTTGCGCCGATCACATCCCCACCTCTAGGCCTATCTATAGCCCTCAATCCCATTAAATCCCATGTACTCATCCAGAAGTCTCTTAAAAGACCCCAACGAGTTTGCCTCCACCACCACCGACGTCAGCCGATTCCACTCACCCACCACCCTCTGAGTGAGAAACTTACCCCTGACATCTCCTCTGTACCTACCCCCCAGCACCTTAAACCTGTGTCCTGTCGTAGCAACCATTTCAGCCCTTGGAAATAGCCTCTGAGAGTCTACCCTATCCAGACCTCTCAACATCTTGTAAACCTCTATCAGGTCACCACTCATCCTTCGTCTCTCCAGGGAGAAGAGACCAAGCTCCCTCAACCTATCCTCATAAGGCATGCCCCCCAATCCAGGCAACATCCTTGTAAATCTCCTCTGCACCCTTTCAATGGCTTCAACATCTTTCCTGTAATGAGGTGACCAGAACTGCGCGCAGTACTCCAAGTGGGGTCTAACCAGGGTCCTATAAAGCTGCAGCATTATCTCCCGACTCCTAAACTCAATCCCTTGATTAATGAAGGCCAGTACGCCGTACGCCTTCTTGACCGCATCCTCCACCTGCGAGGCCGATTTAAGAGTCCTATGGACCCGGACCCCAAGGTCCTTCTGATCCTCTACACTGCTAAGAATGGTACCCTTCATATTATACTGCTGCTTCATCCCATTGGATCTGCCAAAATGGATCACCACACACTTATCCGGGTTGAAGTCCATCTGCCACTTCTCCGCCCAGTTTTGCATTCTATCTATGTCTCGCTGCAACTTCTGACATCCCTCCAAACTATCCACAACACCACCTACCTTGGTGTCGTCAGCAAACTTACCAACCCATCCCTCCACTTCCTCATCCAGGTCATTTATGAAAATGACAAACAGCAATCCCACGTACTCCCCGTGTTGGAGATCTCTACTGCCTCCCGAAGATACACAAGGCAAACACACCCGGCCGTCCCATCGTATCGGGCAATGGGAACCTGTGCGAGAACCTCTCCGGCTATGTCGAGGGCATCCTGAAACCCATTGTACAAAGAACCCCCAGCTTTTGTCGTGACACGAAGGACTTCCTACAGAAACTCGGCACACATGGAGCAGTTGAACCAGGAGCACTCCTCGTCACAATGGATGTCTCGGCACTCTACACCAGCATCCCCCATGACGATGGCATTGCTGCAACGGCCTCAGTGCTCAGCGCCAACAACTGCCAGTTTCCAGATGCAATTTTACATCTCATCCTCTTCATCCTGGACCACAATATCTTCACCTTCAACAACCAGTTCTTCATCCAGACACACGGAACAGCCATGGGGACCAAATTCGCACCTCAATATGCCAACATCTTCATGCACAGGTTCGAACAAGGCTTCTTCACCGCACGGGATCTTCAACCGATGCTAAACACTAGATACAGCGATGATATTTTCTTCCTTTGGACTCATGGTGAACAATCACTGAAACAACTCTATGATGACATCAACAAGTTCCATCCCACCATCAGACTCACCATGGACTACTCTCCGGAATCGGTTGCATTCTTGGACACACGCATCTCCATGAAGGACCTCAGCACCTCACTGTACCGCAAGCCCACGGATAACCTCACGATGCTCCACTTCTCCAGCTTCCACACTAAACACGTTAAAGAAGCCATCCCCGACGGACAAGCCCTCCGTATACACAGGATCTGCTCGGATGAGGAGGATCGCAACAGACACCTCCAGACGCTGAAAGGTACCCTCATAAGAACAGGATATGGCGCTCGACTCATTGATCAACAGTTCCATCGCGCCACAGCGAAAAACCGCACCGACCTCCTCAGAAGACAAACACGGGACACAGTGGACAGAGTACCCTTCGTTGTCCAGTACTTCCCCGGAGCGGAGAAGCTATGGCATCTCCTCCGGAGCCTTCAACATGTCATTGATGAAGACGAACATCTCGCCAAGGCCATCCCCACACCCCCACTTCTTGCCTTCAAACAATCGCACAACCACAAACAGACCATTGTCCGCAGCAAACTACCCAGCCTTCAGGAGAACAGTGACCATGACACCACACAACCCTGCCACAGCAACCTCTGCAAGACGTGCCGGATCATCGACACAGATGCCATCATCTCACGTGAGAACACCATCCACCAGGTACACGGTACATACTCTTGCAACTCGGCCAACGTTGTCTACCTGATACGCTGCAAGAAAGGATGTCCCGAGGCATGGTACATTGGGGAAACTATGCAGATGCTGCGACAACGGATGAATGAACACCGCTCGACAATCACCAGGCAAGACTGTCCTCTTCCTGTTGGGGAGCACTTCAGCGGTCACGGGCATTCAGCCTCTGATATTCGGGTCAGCGTTCTCCAGGGCGGCCTTCGCGACACACGACAGCGCAGAGTCGCTGAGCAGAAACTGATAGCCAAGTTCCGCACACACGAGGACGGCCTCAACCGGGATATTGGGTTCATGGCACACTATTTGTAACCCCCACAGAGTTTCACTGGCTGTCTTGTCTGGAGACAATACACACCTTTTTAGCCTGTCTTGATGCTCTCTCCACTCACATTGTTTTGTTTCTTAAAGACTTGATTAGTTGTAAGTATTCGCATTCCAACCATTATTCGTGTAAATTGAGTTTGTGTCTTTATATGCTCTGTTTGTGAACAGAATTCCCACTCACCTGAAGAAGGGGCTTGCAGCTCCGAAAGCTTGTGTGGCTTTTGCTACCAAATAAACCTGTTGGACTTTAACCTGGTGTTGTTAAACTTCTTACTGTGGTTATTCCATTGAGCCAGTATCTTCGCCAATTTACTACGTCCCCATGTATACCTAGCGACTGAACCTTCCTAACTAACCTCCCATGAGGAACCTTGTCAATGGCCTTGCTGCAATCCAGGTAGACAACATCCACCGCCTTCCCTTTATCCACTTTCCTGGTAACCTCCTCGAAAAACTCTAATAGATTGGTCAAACATGACCTACCACGCACAAAGCCATGTTGACTCTCCCTAATAAGTCCCTGTCTATCCAAATATTTGTAGATCCTATCCCTTATCACACGTTCCAATAACTTGCCCACCACCGACGTCAAACTTACTGGCCGATAATTTCCCGGATTTCTTTTGGAACCTTTTTTAAACAACGGAACGACATGAGCCACCCTCCAATCATCCGGCACCTCCCCCGTGAATACTGACATTTTAAATATGTCTGCCAGGGCCCCTGCAAGTTCAACACTAGCTTCCCTCAAGGTCCGTGGGAATACCCTGTCCGGTCCTGGGGATTTATCCACTCTGATTTGCCTCAAGGCAGCGAGCACCTCCTCACCTTTAATCTGTAAAGGTTCCATGACCTCCCTACCAGTTTGCCCTATTTCCGTAGACTCCATGCCCGTTTCCTCAGTAAATACGGATGCAAAGAAACCATTTAGTATCTCCCCCATCTCTTCTGGTTCCATACACAGTCGACCACTCTGGTCTTCAAGAGGACCAATTTTATCCCTCACTATCCTTTTGCTCCTAACATACCTATAGAAGCTCTTTGGATTTTCCTTCACTCTGTCTGCCAAAGCAACCTCATGTCTTCTTTTAGCCCTCCTGATTTCCCTCTTAAGTAGCTTCTTGCACTTTTTATACTCCTCGAGCATCTGATCTGTTCCTTGCTGCCTGTACATTTCATACAACTCTCTCTTCCTCTTAATCAGTGTTACAATCTCCCTCGACAACCAAGGTTCCTTATTCCTATTTACTTTGCCTTTAATCCTGACAGGAACATACAAACTCTGCACTCTCAAAATTTCTCCTTTGAAGGCCTCCCCCTTTCCATTTACATCCTTACCAGAGAACAGCCTGTGCCAATCCACACTTCCCAGATCCCTTCTCATTTCATCAAATTTGGCCTTTTTCCAGTTCAGAACTTCAACCCGAGCACCAGATCTATCCTTATCCACGATCAGGTTGAAACTAATGGCATTATGATCACTGGATCCAAAGTGTTCCCTCACACTCACATCCATCACCTGCCCTAACTCATTTCCCAATAGGAGATCCAATATTGCATCCTCTCTAGTTGGCACCTCTATATACTGATGTAGAAAATTTTCCTGAACACATTTTACAAACTCTACCCCGTCTAAACCTTTAACAGTATGCGAGTCCCAATCTATATGTGGAAAATTAAAATCCCCTACTTTCACAACTTTGTGTTTCTTGCAGTTGTCAGCTATCTCTCCGCTGATTTGCTCCTCCAATTCTCGCTGACTATTGGGTGGTCTATAATACAAGTCCATTAATGTGGTCATACCTTTCCTGTTTCTCAGCTCCACCCATAGGGCCTCTGTAGACAAGCTCCCTAATCGATCCTGCCTGAGTACCGCTGTAACATTTTTCCTGACCAACAATGCCACCCCCCCCACCTTTTATCCCTCTGCCTCTATCCCGCCTGAAACATTGGAACCCTGAAACATTGAGCTGCCAGTCCTGCCCCTCCTGTAGCCAAGTTTCACTAATGGCTATAATGTCATATTTCCACGTGTCTATCCACGCCTTCAGCTCATCCGCCTTCCCCACAATCCTCCTGGCATTGAAATAGACAAACTTCTAAAAATTATTTCCACCACACTCTACCCTTCCATTTGTGACTTGCAATGTTCCAATACTTGATCAGAATCTGAGAACAGTAGGCTGCAAAGTTCCAATAATGGATCAGAATCTGAGAACAAGAGACGGCAATGTTCCAATACTGGATTGGAATGTGGGAACAATGGACCGGGATTTTACAATACTGGACCAGAATCAGAGAACAATGGACTGCAATGTTCCAATACTGGATCAGAATCTAAGAACAATCGACTGTAATGTTCCATTATGGAACAGAATCTGGGAACAATACACTGTAATGTTCCAATACTGGATTAGAATCTGAGAACAATACTCTGTAATGTTCCATTATGGATCAGAATCTGGGAACAATAGGCTGTCATGTTCCAAAAGTGGATCAGAATCTGGGAACAATAGAAATGGATGTTCCATTAATGGATCTGAATCTTAGAACAATACACTGTAATGTTCTATACTGGATCAGAATCTAAGAACAATACAGTGTAATGTTCCATTACGGATCAGAATCTGGGAACAATAGGCTGCCATGTTCCAAAAGCGGATCAGAATCTGAAAACTATAGGCTGTAATATTCCAATACTGGATCAGAATCTGAGATCAAGAGACTGCAAAGTTTCAATACTGCATCAGACTCCGAGAACAAGAGACTGGAATGTTGCACTAAAGGATCACAATCTGAGAACAATACTCTGTAATGTTCCAATACCGGATCAGATACTGAAAACTATAGACTGTAATGTTCAAATACTGGAGTAGAATCTGGGAACAATAGAAACATAGAAACATAGAAACCCTACAGTGCAGAAGGAGGCCATTCGGCCCATCGAGTCTGCACCGACCACAATCCCACCCAGGCCCTACCCTCACATATTTACCCGCTAATCCCTCTAACCTACGCATGTCAGGGGCAATTTTAACCTGGCCAATCAACCTAACCCGCACATCTTTGGACTGTGGGAGGAAACCGGAGCACCCGGAGGAAACCCACGCAGACACGAGGAGAATGTGCAAACTCCACACAGACAGTAAACTGGGATTTTACAATACTGGCTCAGAATCTGAGAAAATTCGACTGCAATGTTCCAATACTGGGTCAGACCCTGAGACCAATAGACTGCACTGTTCCAATAAAGGATCAAAATCTGTGAACAACAGACTGCAGAGTTAGAATAATTGAACAGAATCTGAAAACAATAGACAGTAATGTTCCAATACTGGATCAGAATCTGAGAACAATGGACTACTATGTTCCAATACTGGATCAGAATTTGAGAATAACAGACTGCAATGTTCCAATCATTGATCAGAATCTGAACAATAGACTGTAATGTTCCAATACTGGATCAGAACCTGAGATCAATCAATCGACTGCACAGTTTCAATACTGGATCAGAATCTGAGAGCAATAGACTGTAATGTTCCAATAAAGGATCATAATCTGAGAACAGGAGAGTGCAATGTTAGAATAATTGAACAGAATCCGAAAACAATAGACTGCAGTGTTCAACACTGATCAGAATCTGAGAACAATAGACGGTAATGTTACAATAAAGGATCAGAATTTGAGAACAACAGACTGTAATGTTCCAATCATTGATCAGAATCTGAAAAATAGACTGTAATGTTCCAATACTGGATCAGAACCTGAGAACAATGGGGCGGGATATTACAATGATGGATCAGAATCTGAGATCAATGAACTGTAAAGTTCCAATACTGGATCAGAATGTGAGAAAAAGAGATTACAATGTTCCAATAAAGTATTAGAATTTGAGAACAACCGACTGTAATGTTCAAATCATTGATCAGAATCTGAACAATAGACTGTAATGTTCCAATACTGGAACAGAATCTGAGAACAATAGACTGTAATGTTCCAATAAAGGATCAAAATTTGAGAACAACACTGTAATGTTCCAATCATTGGTCAGAATCTGAACAATAGACTGAAATGTTCCAATACTGGATCAGAATCTGAGAACAATGGACCGGGATATTACAATGATGGATCAGAATCTGAGATCAATAGACTGTAATGTTCAAATAAAGGATCAGAATCTGAGAACAATACACTGCAATGCTCGAATAATGGATCGGACTCTGAGAACAATAGACTGTAATGTTCTAATACAGGATCAGAATTTGAGAACAATAGACTGCAATGTTTCAAAACTGGATCAGAATCTGCGAACAACAGACGGCAAGGATCCAGTACTGGTTCAGAATCTGATAACAACAGACTGCAATGTTCCAATACTGGATCAGAATCTGAGAACAATAGACTGAAATGTTGGAATAATTGCACAGAATCTGAGAATAGTAGACTGCAATGTTCCAATAATGGACCAGAATGAGGGAACAATGGTCCGGGCTGTTCCTATAATGGATCAGAATCTGAGAAAAATAGACTGCAATGTTCCAATACAGGACCAGAATCTGAGAACAATACACTGCAATGTTCCATTATGGATCAGAATCTGGGAACAATAGATTGCAATGGTCCAATACTGGATCGGCATCTGAGAACAATAGACTGTAATTTTCCAATACTGGTTCAGAATCTGAGATAAACAGACTGTCATGTTCCAATAATGGATCAGAAGCTGGAAACAATGGCCCGGGATGTTCCAATAATGGATAAGATTCTAAGAACAATAAACGGTAATGTTCCAATAAAGGATCAGAATTTGAGAACAGCAGACTGTGATGTTCCCATCGTTGATCAGAATCTGAACAATAGGCCGTAATGTTCCAATGCTCGATCAGAATCTGAGAACAATAGACTGCAAAGTTCGAATACTGGATCGGACTCTGAGAACAATAGGCTGTAATGTTCCAATCATTGATCCGAATCTGAGAATAGTAGACTTCAATGTTCCAAGACTGGATCAGAATCTGAGAACAGTGGACTGGGATATTACAATGATGGATCAGAATCTGAGATCAATAGACAGTCATGTTCCAATACTGGAGCAGAATTTGAGAACAACCGACTCCAATGTTCCAACCGTTGATCAGAATCTGAACAATAGACTGTCCTGTTCCAATACTGGATCAGAATCTGATAACAGTGTACCTGAATATTACAATGATGGATCAGACTGTAATGTTCTAATAAAGGATCAGATTCTGAGAACAATCGACTGCAATTTTTCAATACTGGATCAGATTCTGAGGGCAATAGACTGTAAAGTCGCAGACCTCCAGCCGGAAAAAAGACCCTTCGACTGCTACCCTCTGTCTCCTGTGGCCAAGATGTGAAGATGCTGGCGTTGGACTGGGGTAAAAACAGTAAGAAGTTTAACAACACCAGGTTAAAGTCCAACAGGTTTATTTGGTAGCAAAAGCCACAAACGCTTTCGGAGCCCTCACCTGAGGAAGTGGCTTGGAGCTCCGAAAGCTTGTGTGGCTTTTGCTGCCAAATAAACTGTTGGACATTAACCTGGTGTTGTTAAACTTCTTCCTGTGGCCAAGCCAGTTCTCTCCCCATCTAGCCACCTCTCCTTGGATCCCCTGAGCCTTAACCTTCTTAACTAACCTGCCATGAGGGACTTTGTCAAATGCCTTACTGAAATCCATATAGACGACATCCACAGCCCTTCCTTCGTCAACTGTTTTTGTCACTTCCTCAAAAAACCCCACCAATTTTGTAAGGCACGACCTCCCTCTTACAAATACTGGATCAGACTCTGAGAACAATAGACTGTAAAGTTGCACTAAAGGATCATAATCTGAGTAAAATACACTGCAATGTTCGAATAATGGATCGGACTCTGAGAAAAATAGGCTGTAATGTTCCAATCCTGGATCAGAATCTGAGAACAATAGACAGTAATGTTCCAATACTGGATCAGAAACTGAGAACAATAGACTGTATTGTTCTAATTCTGGATTAGAATCTGAGATCAAAAGACTGCAATGTTCCAATACTGGATCAGAATCTGAGAACAATAGACTGTAATTTTCCAATACTGGTTCAGAATCTGAGACAAATACACTGCAATTTTCCAAAAATGGATCAGAATCAGAACAATAGACTGGAATGTTCCAATAACGGATCAGAAGTTGGAAACAATGGACCGGGATGTTCCAATAATGGATAAGATTCTAAGAACCATACACTGCAATGTTCCAATACTGGTTCAGAACCTGAGAACAGTAGACTGCAATGTTCCAATAATTGATCAGAATCTGAGAACTATAGGCTGTAATGTTCCAATACGAATTAGAATCTGGGAACCAATGACTGGGATGTTACAATACTTGGATCAGAATCTGAGAACAATAGAATGTAATATTCCAAAACTGCATCAGAATCTGAGAACAATACACAGTATTGTTCCAGTACTGGATCAGAATCTGAGAACAATAGACCGGGATGTTCCAATAATGGATCAGATTCTGAGAACAGTAGGCTGCAATGTTCCAATAATGGATCAGAATCTGAGAACAATGGACTGTAATGTTCAATAGAGCATCATACTCTGAGAACAATAGTCTGCAATTTTAGAATAATTGAACAGAATCTGAGAGCAATAGACTGTAATGTTCCAATAGTGAATCCGAATCTGAGATCAATAGACTGCCAAGATTCAATACTGGATCAGAATCTGAGAAGAAGAGATTACAATGTTCCAATACTGGATCAGAATCTGAGAACAATAGACTGTACTTCTCCCATAAAGGATCAGAATTTGAAAACAACAGACTGTAATGTTCCAATCGTTGATCAGAATCTGAACAATAGACTGCAATGTTCCAATATTGGATCAGAATCTGAGAACAATGGACTGGAATATTACAATGATGAATCAGAATCTGAGATCTTTAGACTGTAATGTTCCAATTTTGGATCAGATTCTGAGAACAATAGACTGTAATGTTCTAATACTGGATCAGAATCTGAGAACAATAGACTGCAATGTTCCCATAATGTATCAGAATCTGAAAACGATAGACTGTAATGTTCCAATACTGGATCAGGATCTGGGAATAATAGAACGGGATGTTACAATACTGGATCAGAATCTGACAACAATAGACTGTAATGTTAGAACATAAGAACATAAGAAATAGGAGCAGGAGTAGGCCATCTAGCCCCTCAAGCCTGCTCCGCCATTCAATAAAATCATGGCTGATCTGATAGTGGGTTTAGTTCCACTTACCCGTCCGCTCCCCATAACCCTTAATTCCCTTAATGGTTAAAAATCTATCTATCTGTGACTTAAACACATTTAACGAGGTCGCCACGAATTCTTCATTGGGCAGAGAATTCCAAAGATTCACTCCGCTCTGGGAGAAGAAGTTCCTCCTCAACTCTGTTCTAAATTGACTCCCCCATATTTTGAGGCTATGCCCCCTAGTTCTTGTTTCCATTGGAAGTGGAAAAAACCTCGCTTCTTCTACCCTGGCTCGCCCCTTCATTATCTTATATGTATCTAAAAGATCTCCCTTCAAGCTTCTAAACTCTAATGAGTACAGGCCCAGTCTACTCAACCTCTCCTCATAAGCTGACCCCCTCATCTCCGGAATCGACCTGGTGAACCTTCTCTGTCCCCCCTCCAAAGCTAATATATCCTTTCTTAAATAAGGGGACCAAAACTGCACACAGTACTCTAGGTGCGGCCTCACCAGTACCCTGTACAGTTGCAGCATGACATCCCTGCTTTTATACTCCATCCCTCACGCGATGAAGGCCAACATTCCATTTGCCTTCTTGATCACCTGCTGCACCTGCAAACTGAGTTTTTGTGATTCATGCACAAGGACCCCCAGGTCCCTCTGCACAGTAGCACGTTGTAATTTTTCACCGTTTAAATAAGAGTCCATTTTACTATTATTCCTTCCAAAGTGGATAACCTCACACTTACCAACGTTATACTCCATCTGCCAGATCCTTGCCCACTCACTTAGCCTCTCCAAATCTCTCTGCAGACTCTCTTTGTCCTCCACGCAATTTGCTTTCCCACTCATCTTTGTGTCATCCGCAAACTTTGTTACCCTACACTCGCTCCCCTCCTCCAGATCGTCTATGTATATGGTAAATAGTTGAGGCCCCAGCACCGATCCCTGCGGCGCGCCACTCGTCACTGATTGCCAAGCGGAAAAGCAACCATTTATCCCGACTCGCTGCTTTCTGTTAGATAGCCAATCCTCAATCCACGCTAACACTTTACCCCCAACTCCGTGTACCTTTATCTTATGCAGCAACCTTTTGTGAGGCACCTTATTGAATGCCTTCTGGAAATCTATTTACACAACATCCACTGGTTCCCCTCTGTCAACTGCACTCGTCGTATCCTCAAACAATTCCAGTAAATTAGTCAAACATGGCTTTCCCTTCAAGAATCCATGCTGCGTCTGCTTGATTGAACCATTCTTTTCCAGGTGTCCTGTTATTTCTTCCTTAATGATAGATTGCAGCATTTTCCCAACTACGGATGTTAAGCTAACCGGCCTGTAGTTACCTGCCTTTTGTCTACCTCCTTTTTTAAACAGTGGCGTTACATTAGCTGTTTTCCAATCAGCTGGCACCTCCCCAGAGTCCAGTGAATTTTGAAAAATTACAACTAATGAATTTGCTATTACTTCTGTTGTTTCTTTTAGAACCCTGGGATGCATTCCATCCGGACCAGGGCACTTGTCTACCTTTAGTCCCATTAGCCTACCCAGCACTACCTCTTTAGTAATAGTGATCGTTTTAAGGTCTTCACCCCCGACAGTCCCGGGTAAGGGCAGAAGTTGTTTTTTGTAGTTCAGTTAGGGCATCATGATCGGCATAGATTTGGAGGGCCGAAGAGCCTGTTCCTGTGCTGTACTTTCCTTTGTTCTTTGTTGATTATTGATTACCTTGGATGACACCCTCAGGATGTAGTCTCCTTTACTGACAACTTTGCTTACATTATCATCAAAATGGTCTCACGAATGGACCCTGAGGAAGAGTCACACAGTCGTGAAACATTGGCTCTATTCTCTCTCCACAGATACTGTCAGACCTGCTGAGATCTCCCAGCATTTTCTGTTTCTGTATTCATTTATTGACTCCATTTGCTTTCATTCCCACGCAGCTTTCTCCTGTTCAGTTGATATGTAAATGTTGAAATGTTCAGCAAACTGCTGGATAATTCCTGGAAATATTAAGGCAAGTCCCCGAAAAATACATCATTCCTCAATCCATCTCGCGCCAGCTCCCCCATCCTTTACGTCTCTCCTATACATTGCAACAACCCTTTCTTCATCCTTGCCAAGAGTATCGTCACCTTGGCTCATTCCTCTGCCAGGTCACAAGCTCCGCATGAAGCCAAGAGCCAGAGACTCAGTTGGGAGCAGCACACTTGTTTATAAAGCGAGAATTCACAATACAGGAGACGCTGAGGTTGAGAATTTACCATAATGTGGACGTTCCAGAGCATCATCCTTCTGTTTGGACTGCTGGATACAGTCATGGGGGAGTAGGGACTTCGAGGGCCGAAGGGCCTGTTCCGGTGCTGTCCTTTCCTTTGTTCTTTGTATGTATGGGTGACATGGTGGCACAGTGGTTAGCACTGCTGCCTCACAGCGCCAGAGACCCGGGTTTGATCCCCGGTTTGGGTCACTGCCTGTGCGCAGTCTGCACGTTCTCCCCGTGTCTGCATGGGTTTCCTCCGGGTGCTCCGGTTTCCTCCCACAGACCAGAAGACGTGCTGTTTAGTTGCATTGATCATGCTAAATCCTTCCTCAGTGTACCCGAACAGGCGCCGGAGTGTGGCAACTAGGGGATTTTCACCGTAACTTAATTGCACTGTGAATGTGAGCCTACTTGTTTCATGAATAAATAAGCTTTAGAAACGTGATCAGCCCTGTGTGCAAAGCAGAGAATGCCTGTCTTACACCATTGTATCAGTAACATTCTCAAAGGGGCCACACAGCGCCAGGGATCCTGGTTCAAATCCGGCCTCTGTGTGGAGTCCGCACATTCTCCCCGTGTCTGCATGTGTTTCCTCTGGGTGCTCCACTTTCCTCCCACAGTCCAAAGATGTGCAGGTTGGGTGCATTGGCCGTGCTAAAAATTGCCTGTTATTGTCAGGGAGACTATCAGGGTGGATGCGTGGGGTTACGGAAATAGAGCCTGGGTGGGGTTGTGGTCAGTACAGACTCATCATAAATTGTATCACAGAAACCCAACAGTGCAAAAGAGGCCATTCGGCCCATCGAGTCTGCACCAACAACAATCCCGCCCAGGCCCTATCCCCACAACCCCACGTAATTACCCCACCAACACCTCGAACCGACACATTCCGGGACACGAAGGGGAAATTTAGCCTATAATTCACCCCACTGACAGCCTGAATAAATTGCAATTATATTGTATCTTTAATGTAATGAAACAGACCGGAATGAAAAACATGAAACTTATTTCTGAACTGAATTTCTCATCACAATGAAACACTATTTTCATTGAAAATTGGGGATGAAGTGGAAATGATCGAGAGCTTCAGGTTTCTAGGTGTCCAGATCGCCAACAACCTGCCCTGATCCCCCCACACCGATGCAAAAGTTAAGAAAACCCACCGGTGCCTCTACTTTCTCAGGAGGCTAAGGAAATTTGGCATGTCAGCTCCGACTCTCACCAACTTTTACAGATGCACCATAGAAAGCATTCTTTCTGGTTGTATCACAGCTTGGTCTGGCTTCTGCTCTGTCCAAGGCTGCAAGAAACTATAAAGGGTTGTGAACGAAGCCTAGTCCATCACTCAAACCAGCCTCCCACCCATTGACTCTGTCTACACTTCCCGCTGCCTCGGGAAAAGCAGCCGGCATAATCAAGGACCCCACACACCCCGGACATTCTCTCTTCCACCTTCTTCTGTCGGGAAAAAGATACAAAAGTCTGGGGTCACGTACCAACCGACTCAAGAACAGCTTCTTCCCTGCTGCCGTCAGACTTTTGAATGAACCTACCTTATATTCAGGTAGCCGCATAGAACATATAATATATATATTATATAATACTGAATTATTATGTGAAGTTGATCCTTCTCTATACGGTTGCCATGACTGTAACACTACATTCTGCACTCTCTCCTTTCCTTCTCTATGAATGGTATGCTTTGTCCGTGTAGCGCGCAAGAAACAGTGTTTTTCACTGTATACTAACACATGTGACAATAATAATTCAAATCAAATCCAATCATTGCTCCTTCTCAGCGCCAGCATTGCAGTGTGTTGTTTGTTTTCTCACCTGTAATTGATTACTCTAATAGGTTGCTCTGCCGAGTCTCAGGAGTGTTTCTGCTGTTTATTAAAGAGAAGACATTCAGTGTGAGACCTCAGTCAATGGCCATGGTTTATGCCATAGACAGACACCATCGCTTCTCTCAGAAAACACACATCCACTATCGGTCAAGCTGGAGCCAGTTACTATCCTATTCTCGCTGCCATTGGAGTTCCTGGTCGGTGATTGCAACAGATTAAAATATGTTTATTCGTGTCACAAGCGGGCTTACATTAACACTACAATGAAGTTACTGTGAAAATCCCCCAGTCACCACACTCCGGTTCCTGTTCGTGGACACTGAGGGAAAATTTAGCATGGCCAATGCACCTAACCAGCACGTCTTTCAGACTGTGGGAGGAAACCAGAGGAAACCCACGCAGACATGGAGAGAACCTGCAGACTCTGCACAGGCAGTGACACAAGCCGGGAACCGAACCCGGGTCCCTCGCTCTGTGAGGCAGCAGTGCTAACCACTCTGTCACCGCTACACCCGAAATAGATTGGACATAACGTCTGCTATGAGGAGGCTTCCTCCCACCACCTCCTAACTTTGGAGAGAGTGAAGTTGTTTCCCCGCAGCAGAATACCTGGGCTGGTGGAACGGCAGTGGTTCCCTCCTGACCAGAGGGACGGCTCACGGGACCACAGACCCGACCAGCGTCTATAGCTGCTGAGGTGTGATGAGGGGTTGCCAGCGATTCGTCTTTGCTGGAATATTATTGTTCAACTTTGTCAATCGGGGTATAGATTACAAAAACGTAGAGGTCATGATGGAGTTGTATAGGAGCGTTGGTTTGGCCACAGCTGGAGTACTGTGTGCAGTTCTGGTCGACACATTATAGGAAGGATGTGATTGCACTGGAGGTGGTCCAGAGGAGATTCACCAGGATACTGCCTGGGATGGAACATTTAAGCTATGAAGAGAGGTAGGATCGGTTTGGTTTGTTCTCTCTGGAGCAAAGACTGAGGGGTGACCTGATCGAGGTGTACAAGATTATGAAGGACATGGACAGGGTGGTGAGAGAGCAGCTGTTCCCCTGAGCTGAAGGGTCAGTTACGAGGAGGCAAAATTTAAAAATGAGGTGTGGGAGATTTAGGTGGTATATTATGGACAGTCTTATTAAAATTCCAGTTGGTGAGAATAGTCTTATAAGCACTTTCATAGATAGAACATAGAACAGTGCAGCACAGAACAGGCCCTTCGGCCCACAATGTTGTGCCGAGCTTTATCTGAAACCAAGATCATAGAATCATAGAATCCCTGCAGTGCAGAAGGAGGTTATTTGGCCCATCGAGTCTGTACTGACCACATTCCTACCCAGGCCCTATCCCCATAACCCCACATATTTACCCTGCTACCCCACTGTTAATTTCTTGTCAATTATCTCTTCCAGATGTTGATCGATCAAATTCCAGAAATAAGACTCAAGGCAAAACTGCTATCACAATATTCAAGGCAAACCACATGAATTCTGACACTCTTCCACTGCACTGTGGAAATCCAAAATATTCAGAAACAGGGGTGTATTTTGAAACATAAATCTTTCTTGGTTTCTGGATGGACTCTTCAAGTTTTACAACTTCACTCAGCAGAGTGCTAGTCACAGAATATCTCGTCACACAGCCTATATCGAGTCACAGAGCAATACAGCATGGAAACAGGCCCTTCGGCCCAAACAGTCCATGCTAACCATGGTGCCCTCCCAGTTGGTCCCAATTGCCCGCGTTCGGTCCATATCCCTCTAATCCTTTCCCTCTATCCAAATACTTTTTAAATGTTGCTATTGAACTTGCCTCAACCACTTTCTCTGGCAGCTCATTCCATACACACACCACCCTCCGTTTGAAGAAGTTGCCCCTCAGTTCCCTTTGAAATCTTTCCCCTCTCACCTCTATATATAATCATATAACTCAGCTCAGTGACTTTCCTTACATTTCCTCCTTCCCTCCCATCCCCCATTTCATTGTCTCTCGCACCTCTTTGAACTCCACTGTTCCAAGATATTAAGATCGTCCAGTTTCGATCAGGAATGGCTGCCTCCCACTTCGGGTCAAACAAAATGTACTAAGGTCCCCTCATTACTGATGAAACCTTTCCAAGTGATAAGAATCTTTATCTATGATTCTATGAAAATCCCACAGAGTATCTGGAGTATTGTGTCCAGTTTTGGTCTCTTTATTTGAGGAAGGATGTTGCTGCATTGGAGGCAGTTCAGAGGAGGTTCACCAGATTGATTCTGGGGGTGAGAGGATTGACGTATGAGGAGAGATTAATCACTTTGGGCTTGTACTCACTGGAGTTCAGAGGGATGAGAGGGGATCTGATGGAGGTATATAAAATTTTAAAAGGGATTGATAAAGTAACTGTAGACCAAATGTTTCCTCTTATGGGGCAATCTCGAACAAGAGGTCACAGAGTATAGGTTGAGAGGCGATAGATTTAAAACTGAGATGAGGAGGAACTACTTCTCGCAGAGAGGGTGGTGAATTTGTGGAACTCGCTGCCCCAGAGTGCGGGGGAGTCTGAATCATTGAATGGTTTCAAGAAGGAGATGGATATATTTCTAATAAAAAAGGGATTAGGGGATATGGGGAACAGGTGGGGAGGTGGATTTGAGACCAGGGAGAGATCAGCCATGATCTGATTGAATGACGGATCAGGCTCGAAGGGCTGAATTTGCCGACTTCTGCTCTTAATTCCTATGTTCCTATGTTATCGAGTCATTGAGGTTTACAGCATGGAAACAGGCCCTTCGGCCCAACGTGTCCGTGCCGCCAAGTTTTTACCTTTAAGCTCGTCCCAATTGCCCGCAATTGGTCCGTGTCTCTCTATACCCATCGTACCCATGTAACTGACTAAAGGCTTTTTAACGTACAAAATTGTACCCCCCTCTCCTACTGCCTCTGGCAGCTTGTTCCAGAAACTCACCACACTCTATGTGAAAGAATTCCCCTTCTGGACCCTTCTGAATCTTTATTTTGAGGATTCTGTATTCTGCATCTGTTTTCACAGTGGAACACGTCATTTCCATAGCAGGAATAGAGGATAACCAATGGACTTACTCATAAGAGCAAGGAGCTCTCAATATCTGGAGTGGAAGTATAAGTATAAGTCGAGGGAATTAAACCATATAACATCGCCAAAACTTAAAGCTGACTTTAGTGCTCTGAAATAGATAACTGCTGATATAGTAAATGTGCTGTTTTTATTAATGTCACAAGTAGGCTTACATTAACACTGCAATGTAGTTACTGTGAAAATCCCCTAGTCCCCACACTCCAGCGCCTGTTTGGGTATGTGGTGGACTCTCAACTGCCCTCGAGCAAGTAGGGATGGGCAATAAATGGAGAGAACATGCAGATCCGCACAGACAGTGATCCAAGCCAGGAATCGAACCCGGGTCCCTGGCACTGTGAGGCAGCAGTGCTAACCACTGTACCACCGTGCTGCCCATTTCAGTTTACCACTCAAAGAACAAAGAACAGTGCAGCAAAGGAACAGGCCCTTCGGCCCACCAAGCCTGCGCCGACCATAATGCCTGCCTAAACTAAAACCGTATGCACTTACAGAATCCGTATCCTTCCATTCCCATTCCATTCATGTATTCATCGAGATGCCCCTTAAATGCCGCTATCGTACCTGCTCCCACCACCTCCTCGGGCAGTGCGTTCCAGCCATTCACCACCCTCTGTGTAAAAAACTTGCCTCACAGATCTCCTCTGATCTTTTCCCCACGCACCTTTAACCTATGTCCCCTAGTACTTGACGTTTCTACCCGAGGAAAGACCCTCTGACTATCCACTCTGTCTATGCCACTCTTGGACAAGTTGTGGAGACAATATTTACAAATCACTGCAGCCTGTAGGGAGATTGAACTCACATCATTGGTAGTATACTGAATCACACCCTTGTCATGTAGGCAAGTGAGTTCACCGCTCTACACGATGGGGCCAGTTGATGTCATAGATTTGGATTACAACAATCCCATAGCATGCAGCACAAAGAGTCGAGGTGTCCGATTGTGGCTCAGGTTGTCAGCCTGGATTGGATAGATAATTCGTCAGCAGGCACGGAACAGTGAGTCGGGATACTGAAGCACATTCAGGCTGGTTGGCTGTAACTTATGAAATGTTGCAAAAATTTGTATTGGGGATGTAGCTGTTTATGTTTTTTTTATTATTTGTTCGTGGGACATGGGCGTCGCTGGCTGGGCCAACATTTATTGCCCATCCCTACTTGCTCGAGGGCAGTTGAGAGTCCACCACATTGCTGCGGCTCTGGAGTCACATGTGAGCCAGACCGGGTCCGCACGGCAGATTTCCTTCCCTGAAGGACATTAGTGAACCAGATGGGCTTTTCCGACAGTCGACAATGGTTTCATGGTCATCAGTAGATTCTTAATTCCAGATATTTTTTATTGCATTCAAATTCCATCGTCTGTCGTGGCGGGATTCGAACCCGGGTCCCTGGAACATTAGCTGAGTTTCTGGATTAATAGTCTGGCGATAATACCACTCGGCCAATATATGTCAACAAAGTAACTGAAGATGCTGGGAGTAAGCTACCAGATTTCCAATATGATTCTAAACTAATTGTGAATTAAAGCTATGAGGAGGATTCAAAGGGGCTGCACAGAGATATAGACAAAATATCAGAATGGGGAACAAGTTGGCAGATGGAGGAATAAATTAAATTATTTAATTTTGTGATGATTTGTTTTGATTTGATTTGATTCTTGTCACATGTATTAGTATACAGTGAAAGGTATTGTTTCTTGCACGCTACACACACAATGCATATTGCACAGTGGTGAGCAGCACAATGGCATGGTGGTTAGCACTGCTGCATCACAGCTCCAGAGAACTGGGGTTGATTCCCGGCTTGGGCCACTGTCTGTGTGGAGTTTTCACATTCTCCCTGTGTCTGCGTGGGTTTCCTCCGGGTCTGGTTTCCTCCCAAAGTCCAAAGGTGTGCGGGTTAGGTGCATTGGCAATGATAAATTGCCCCTTAGTGTCCTGGGATATGTCGGTTAGAGGGATTAGCAGGGTAAATATTTGGGACGATGGGGATAGGACCCGGGTGGGATTGTTGTCAATGCAGACTCGATGGGCCGAATGGTCTCTTTCTTCACTGTCGGGTTTCTATGATTCCAGGGAAAGGAGAGGGTGCTGAATGTTACAGTCATATCTAGGGTGGAGAGAAAGGTCAACTTAATGCGGGGTAGGTCCATTCAAAAGTCTGATGGCAGCAAGGAAGAGGCTGTTCTTGAGTTGGTTGGTACGTGACCTCAGACGGAGGTCACCTGATGGAAGAAGGTGGGAGGGAGAATGCCCGGCGTGTGTGGGGTCCTTGATTATGCCGGCTGCTTTTCCGAGGCAGCGGGAAGTGTAGACAGAGTCAATGGATGGGAGGTGTGGATAGAGATGCGCAAAGAGACATATTTAGAACGTATATCTCTGTGAATGGAAAAGTACTGAAGGACCACAATCGATATGTCGATATATTATCCTGTGAATAGGGAGTCACTGAAATTCTGTATCTCGAGTGTAGATGTTTCCCTGTAGGTGGAGAGGCTGTTAGGGTGCAGGGCACTAATCAAGAAAGGTTGTCTTTAATAAAAATGTTAGTTTAAAAGTTTATTTATTAGTGTCACAAGTCGGCTTACATTAACATTGCAATGAAATTGCTGTGACATCTTACCGTTCAACTGAACTCAACCGTCCAACCTGCTTTGAGCTCAGCTCAAGTCATGCCATGGAATGTAAAGCTGTATAAACTCGATCCGCTTGAAGCCATTGCAAAAACAGAACTGAACCACTGGATTCCATTCAACCCAAAATAATGCAACATTTAACAAGGCAAAACCATCATGTGGCCACCGGGATTTACTGGATGGTTTCAGAATGAGAAATGAGAAGGGAGCGTGACGGACAAAGCATCGTCATGAATAACTCCCGTGCTATGTTTTTTTTAGCTCCCATGTTTCACAGATGGCGATGTTTAAAATGAGAAGGAACGTCTTTTTTTATTCCGCACGACATTATAAATAAGAGATTTTTCGGCCAAATTCCCCCGTTAAAACAGCAATGTCATGATGCTGATTTGCTGTCAGCTCAATGATGTGATGCACAGTGTAATGTTTCAGGAATGAATCTTCTGTTTTCTGTTGAGGAACTAGTATACCTTACAATGAGGCTGCTTGAAATATTCAAATCCTGAAATAAAATGCAGTTTCCACGACAGTTTGGCTAATTGTTCTTCAAAGACTTTTACAAAAAGAAGTTTCAACAAATGCCGGAGGTCGAATGTCTCCTTAAGATTTTTAAAATGTTGACAGTTTACAATCGCACTCTGGTCTTCATTTCTCAGAAGGTGATGCTGCTCTAGTTGCTTCATGTGATATTCAGCTGCAATGAAGCTCGCAGGAAGTGAGTTGATGTCCTCTACAATGATATCTTCGGTGTTACTGCTGATGCAACGACTGGATTGATGTTACATCAAGTGCTGAAGCAGATTCTAAGCGCAAACAACAACCACGCCCCGAAAGACCAGCCAGGAAAGAACGTGTTTGTCTGGGGAGGAAAACAGAAATAATGTTTCAAATTCACTTCTGTGTTAAACATCAAATCACAGAATCCCTGGAGTGCAGGAGGAGGCTATTCGGCCCATCCAGTCTGCACCGACCACAATCCCACCCAGGCCCTATTCCCATAACCCCACATATCCCTGCTAATTCCCCTGACACTAGGGTCAATTTAGCATGGCCAATCAACCTAACCCACACATCTTTGGAATGTGGGAGGAAACCGGAGCACCCGGAGGAAACCCACGCAGACACAGGGAGAATGTGCCAACTCCACACAGTCAGTGACGCGAGACCAGACTTGAACCCTGGTCCCTGGTGCTGTGAAGCAACAGTGCTAACCACTGTGCCACCGTGCCGCCCCAGATAGTCCACATCTTTTCCCGAAGGTAGGGGACTCCAAAAGTAGAGGACATAGCTTTAAGGTGAGAGGGGAGAGATGCAAAAAGGCCCAGAGGGACAATTGTTTCACACAGAGGGCGGTGAATGTCTGGAAGAAGCTGCCAGAGGCAGTAGCAGAGGCGGATACAATTTTGTCTTTTAAGAAGCATTCAGACAGTTACGTGGGTAAGATGGGAAGAGAGGGATATGGGCCAAATACAGGCAATTGGGAGTAGCTGAGTGGTTAAGAAAAGGTGGCATGGACCAGTTGGGCTGACGGGCCTGTTTCCATGCTGTAAACCTCTCTGACATGGGGGCAACAGTCAGACTCCGCACAGACAGTAACCCAAGCCGGGAAGCGAACCCTGGTCTCTGGCGCTGTGAGGGAGCAGCACTAACCTCTGTGTCACCTAGTCTCAGACTATCTGATCTTATTATTGTTGGGTAAACAAATATGGAGAGAGAGAATGAATGATATGAATGAAAAGAGTTTCCATAGCTGGAATCGTGGTCTGTGTGGATGAGCAATCCAAATTAAGATGATTTGCAGAGATACAATTTAAAATTCACTTTGTTATATGACTGCATCATATAACCGCGATTTTGCAAATTATGGGTCTGTGTGAATTATGGAAAAAGCTATTCGATTTCCCATTCATCTGGTTTTCTTGTCGAATTACCTTTCTTTTTACTTAGTTACCTTTTAGATCAACACTAAATCTCAGATCCTGGCAACAAGAAGGTCATTTATTCTTGTTTTCTTTTGAATATTAATGTCCCAAACGGATAAGTAGCGACCGTTTGGTAAATAAGACAACTGCAAATGACTTGCTGGGACTGAAAGGGCTTCACAAAATTGATGTGAGCTTAATTTTCAGCTTATCTGGATTTGATTTGATTTATTATTGTCACATTTATTAACATATAATGAAAAGTATTGTTTCTTGCGCGCAAGACAGACAAAACATAGAGAAGGAAAGGAGAGAGTGCAGAATGTAGTGTCACAGTCATAGCTCGGGTGCAGAGAAAGATCAACTAAATGCGAGATAAGTCAATTCAAAAGTCTGACGGCAGCAGAGAAGAAGCTGTTTTTCAGTCGATTGGTACGTGACCTCAGATTTTTGTATCTTTATCCCGAAGAAAGAAGGTAGAAGAGAGAATGTCCGGGGTACGTGGGGTCCTTAATGATGCTGGATGCGTTGCCGAGACAGCGGGAAGTGTAGACAGAGTCAATGGATGCAAGGCTGGTTTGCGTGATGGATTGGGCTACATTCAAAACCTTTTGTAGTTCCTGACAGTCTGGGGCAGAGCAGGAGACATACCAAGCTGTGACCCAACCAGAAAGAATGCATCTGTAAAAGTTACTGAGATTCGGAGCTGACATGCCAAATTTCCTCAGTCTTCTGAGAAAGTAAGAGGCGTTGGTGGGCTTTCTGAACTATAGTGTCGGCATGTGGGGATCAGGACAGGTTGTTGGTGTTCTGGACACTGAAAAACTCGCCGCTCTCACCTTGAGCCCGTGACCTCTCGTGATCGTCACCTCCGACCTGCGAAAAAGCTTCCCACTGTTCACCCTGTCTATACCCTTCATAATTTTGTACACCTCGATTAGGTCTCCCCTCATTCTCCGTCTTTCCAGGGAGAACAAGCCCGAGAGATCAAATAGGTTGGGACTTTATTCCCTGGAGCGGAGAAGATTGGGGGGAGATTTGGGAGAGGTACATAAGATTTTGATGGGTATAGATAGAGTGAATGCAAGCAGGCTTTTTCTGTTGAGGCGGGGGGAGAAAAAAACCAAAGGGCATGGGTTAAGGGTGAAAGAAGAAAAGTTTAAAGGGAATATTAGGGGGAGCTTCTTCACGCAGAGAGTGGTGGGAGTGTGGAATGAGCTGCCGGATAAAGTGGTAAACTTTTAACATTTAAGAAAAACTTGGACGGGTTCATGGATGAGAGGGGTTGGAGGGATATGGTCCAAGTGCAGGTCAGTGGGACGAGGCAAAAAATGGTTCGGCACAGACAAGAAGGGCCAAAAGGCCTGTTTCTGAGCTGTAATTTTCTAAGGCTCTATGGTTCCATGGTTTACCAAATCTCCCCTCATAGCTAAGACCCTCCATACCAGGCAACATCCTGGCAAACCTTCTCTGCACTCTCTCTAAAGCCTCCATGTCCTTCTGGTAGTGCGGAGACCAGAACTGGATGCAGTATTCCAAATGTGGACTAACCAGCGTTCTATACAGCTGCAACATCAGACTCCAGCTTTTATACTCTATACCCCGTCCTATCAAGGAAAGCATACCATATTCCTTCTTCACCACCTTCTCCACCTCTACTGCCGCCTTCTAGGATTTATGGACTTGCACACCGAGGTCCCTCTGTGTTTCTAGACTCCTGATGGCTCTGCCATTTATTGTATACGTCCCCCCTACATTTGTTCTTCCACTGAGGGACAATTTTGCATGGCCAATGCATCTAACCAGCACGTCGGTCGGACTGTTGCAGGAAACCAGAGCACCCGGAGGAAACCCATGGAGAACACAGACATTGGGACAAAGCGGCACGCTGGCACAGTGGTTAGCAGTGCCGTCTCACAGCGCCAGGGACCCGTGTTCAATCCCAGCCTTGGTTCACTCTCTGTGCGGAGTCTGCATGTTCTCCCCCTGTCTGTATGGGTTTCCTCCAGGTGTTCCGCTTTCCTCCGACACGCCAAATATGTCTAGGTTACGTGCATTGGCCATGCTAAATTACCCCTAAGTGTCAGGAGGACTAGCAGAATAGATATGTGGGGTTGCGGGGACAGGGTCTGTGTGGGACTGTGGTTGTTGCAGATGTGATGGGCTGCATGGCCTCCTTCTGCTGTGTAGGGATTCTATGACTATTCTATATCAACGTGCAGATTCAGCACAGACATTGACCCAAGCCAGGAATCAAACCCAGGTCCCGCTGTGATGCAGCAGTGCTAACCACTCTGGGATAGCAGCATTTGATGCACAGTTTGTGATAAATCTTTGAGAATGTGATTTATTGTTTACTGTATCAGACAGGTTCTGATTACATTGCAAGGTCTCAAGCGCCAGTGAATGACTGGGCCATACGGTGACACAATGGTTCGCACTACTGCCTCACAGCGCAGGAACCCGGGTTCAATTCCCAACTTGGGTCACTGTCTGTGTGATGTCTGCACGTTCTCCCCGTGTCTGCGTGGGTTTCCTCCGGGTGCCCCAGCTTCCTCCCACACTCCAAAGATGTGCGGGTTAGGTGGATTGGCCATGCCTAAATTCCCCCTCAGTGCCAGGGGGCACTAGCAAGGGTAAATAGGGATTACCGGCATGGGGGCTGGGTGGGTTTGTGGTCAGTGCAGGCGTGAAGGACCGAATAGACACCTTCTGCACTGCAATCGGCACGTCTTTCATACTGTGGGAGGAAACCGGAGCACCCGGACAAAACACACGCTGATATGGGGGAGAACATGCAGACTCCACACAGGGTCCCAAGCCAGGAATCGAACCTGGGTCCCTGGCGCTGTGAGGTAGCAGTGCTGACCACTGTGCTGCCCCAATGAAGTCCCCAGTGATTTTGCACTCCATGTTTCAAGTATTCTCAAGCTTGAAACAAACTGAGTGAATTATTTTAGCGCTTAATCAATCCCCTCACGAATTTATTGGAGGAGATGAATGGCAAAAAGTTCAATGAAGTTTGTTAACCTCACTGTAATATTTAGGGACATATCCTGATACAGAACAAACAGATTTATGTTAAAGTTTGCAGGAAGTGATGTTGAAACGAACAATATTTGTACATTGAGAGGCGTTCAGGTCTTCACATGTAAATATTAACTTTGGTCTTAAAAGAAAACATGTACCCGGATCATTCCAATGCAGATAAGATGCTCTGTCAGAGAGTCGGTGCAGACTCGATGGGCCGTAGGGCCTCCTTCTGCACTGCCGTGGATTCGATGGTTCACGGGAATGCTGTGATCTTGGAATTCAGCATGTATAATGCACTCTTTATGATTCATCTCTTAGATTGTGACTCGCTTTTGCTAAGTGAATATGTGCTGGTCACATTGTAGTCTTTTCACACTCCAGTACCAGTCATTTAAAGGAAACTGAGTAGTTTACAGAGATTATGATGCCGTTTATATTTCTTCACTGTCTGTCTGAATGTTGTGAAATCAATATTGTGTTATCAATACTGTGTAATCAAAGTTGTGTCATCAATATTCTGAATATTCCGGGGTACAAGTGTTTTAGGCGAGACAGAGGAGGGTGGGGGAGTAGCAGTATTCGTTGGCGAGCATATTGCAGCGGTGCAGAGGGAGGACAATTCAGAGGGGTCGTGTAACGAGTCACTGGGTGGAGCTCAGAAACAGGAAGGGAGCTGTCAATATGTTGGGGGTGTATGACAGGCCCCCCAACAGCCCAAGGGAAGTGGAAGAACGGATATGTCAGGAGATAGTGGATAGGTGCAGGAAAAATAGGGTTGTTGTAGTGGGAGACTTCAATTTCCCTGGTATAGACTGGAAATCGCGTAAGGCTGGGAGTCTGAATGGGGAGGAATTTGTAGAATGCGTACAGGAAGGTTCTTTGGAACAATATGTAGATAGCCCGACTAGAGAGGGGGCTATACTGGTCCTAGTACCGGGGAATGAGCCCGGTCAGGTCTTCAAAGTTTTGGTCGGGGAACATGTGGCAAAAATAACCACAATTCTGTTAGCTTTAGGATAGTGATGGAAAAGGATGAGTGGTGTCCCAAGGGTAAGGTGTTGGAATGGGGGAAGGCTAACTTAAGTGGGATTCGGCAGAAATTGGCAGCTGTTGATTGGGAGAGGCTGTTTGAAGGTAAATCCACATCTGGCATGTGGGAGTCTTTTAAGGAACAGTTGTTAGGGCTGCAGGATAGGCATGTGCCTGTAAAAAAGGATAGGAAGGGTAGGAATCGAGAACCATGGATAACCAGGGAAATTGAGGGATTGGTGAAAAAGAAAAGAGAGGCGTACGTTAGGTCCAGGCAGCTAAAAACAGAGGGAGCTCCGGAGGAATACAAAGTCGGAAAGAACTCAAACGAGGAATTAGAAGGGCAAAAAGGGGTCACGAAATGTCATGGCAGACAGGATTAAGGAGAATCCCAAGGCATTTTATTCATACGTTAGGAACAAAAGGGTTGTCAGAGAAAAAATCGGACGTCTCAGGGACAAAAGTGGGGAATTATGCTTCAGAGCCCAAAGAAGTAGTGGAGATCCTAAATGAATGCTTTGCATCGGCATTCGCAAAGGAGAGGGATGTGTTGACTGGGAGTGTCTCGGAGGGGAGTGTTGACCCATTAGAGAAAATCTCCATTACAAGGGAGGAATATAAAGACTGACAAATCCCCAGGGCCTGATGAAATCTATCCAATGCTGCTCATGGAGACGAAAGATGAAATCGCTGGGCCTCTGACGCAAATCTTTGTCTCGTCCCTGGACACAGGTGAGGTCCCAGAGGATGGGAGCATAGCTGATGTGTTCCCGTTATTTAAGAAGGGTAGGAAGGATAACCCCGGAAATTATAGGTCGGTGAGCTTGACGTCTGTGGTAGGGAAGTTGTTGGAGAGGATTCTTAGAGATAGGATGTATGCGCATTTAGAAAGGAATAAACTCCTTAACGATAGTCAGCATGGTTTTGTGAGAGGGAGGTCATGCCTCACTAACCTGGTGGAGGTTTTTGAAGAAGTGACGAGAGTGGTTGACAAGCAAGGGGCCGTGGATGTCGTCTGTATGGACTTTAGTAAAGCGTTTGACAAAGTCCCTCATAGTAGGTTGGTGCAAAAGGTTGGATCTCATGGGATAAAGGGGGAGGTGGCTAGATGGGTGGAGAACTGGCTTGGTCACAGAAGACAGAGGGTGGTAGTGGAAGTGTCTTTTTCCGGCTGGATGCCTGTGACGAGTGGTGTTCCACAGGGCTCTGTATTGGGACCTCTGCTATTTGTGATATATATATAAATGATCTGGACGAAGGTGTAACTGGGGTGATCAGTAACTTTGCGGACAACACAAAAATGGCTGGACTTGCAGATAGTGAGGAACATTGTCAGAGGCTACAGAAGGTTATAGATAGGCTGGAAATTTGGGCAAAGAAATGGCAGATAGAGTTCAATCCAGATGAATGCGAAGTGATGCATTTTGGTAGAACTAACGTAGGGTGGAGGTATACGATAAATGGCAGAACCATAAAGGGTGTAGATACGCAGAGGGACCTGGGTGTGCAAGTCCACAGATCCATGAAGGTGACGTCACAGGTGGAGAAGGTAGTGAATAAGGCATATGGCATGCTTGCCTTTATAGGATGGGGCATAGAGTATAAAAGTTGGGGTCTGATGTTGCAGTTGGATAGAACGTTGGTTCGGCCGCATTTGGAATACTGCGTCCAGTTCTGGTCGCCACACTACCAGAATGACGTGGAGGCTTTAGAGAGAGTGCAGAGGAGGTTGACCAGGATGTTGCCTGGTATGGAAGGGCTCAGTTATGAGGAGAAATTGGGTAAACTGGGGTTGTTCTCACTGGAAAGACGGAGGATGAGGGGAGACCGAATCGAGGTGAATAAAATTATGAAAGGCATAGTTAGGGTGAACGGTGGGAAGCTTTTTCCCAGGCCAGTGGTGACGTTCACGAGGGGTCATAGGTTCAAGGTGAGGGGGGGGGGGGTGCAAGGTTTAACACGGATATCAGAAGGGCGTATTTTACACAGAGGGTGGTGGGAGCCTGGAATGCGCTGCCGGGCAAGGTGGTGGAGGCGGATACACTGGGAACGATTAAGACTTATCTGGTTAGCCACATGAACGGAGTGGGAATGGAGGGATACAGAAGAATGGTCTAGTTTGGACCAGGGAGTGGCGCGGACTTGGAGGGCCGAAGGACCTGTTCCTGTGCTGTTTTGTTCATTGTAATATTGTGTAATCAATGTTGTGTAATCATTAATGTGTAATCAATGTTGTGTAATCAATATTGTGCAATCAATGTTGTGTAATCAATACTGTGTAATCAGTATTGTGTAATCAATGTTGTGTAATCAATGTTGTGTAATCAGTATTGTGTAATCAATACTGTGTAATTAATGTTGTGTAATCAAAATTGTGTAATCAATGTTGTGTAATCAATATTGTGTAATCAACGTTGTGTAATCAGTATTGTGTAATCAGTATTGTGTAATCATTATTGTGTAATCAATGTTGTGTAATCATTATTGTGTAATCAATGTTGTGTAATCAAGGTTGTGTAATCAATATTGTGAAATCAATGTTGTGTAATCAATGTTGTGTAATCAATATTGTGAAATCAATGTTGTGTAATCAATGTTGTGTAATCAGTATTGTGTAATCAATACTGTGTAATCAGTATTGAGTAATCAATGTTGTGTAATCAATACTGTGTAATCAGTATTGTGTAATCAATGTTGTGTAATCATTATTGTGTAATCAGTGTTGTGTAATCAATACTGTGTAATCAATGTTGTGTAATCAATATTGTGTAATCAGTATTGTGTAATCAATATTGTGTAATCATTATTGTGTCATCAATATTGTGAATTGAAGGTATTTGACCCAGATTATATTAACGTGCGTCACTGAACACAGTACTTTAATTTAACAGCAAAGTTCCTTTTCTGACTGTCGATTTTGGGCAGTGGTTCGAGAATCGCCATTTTGTTATGAAATAAGGGACCTTCTGTTTCCACTGTCTGTTTACTTTGGGAGGTATAACTTCATCAAAAACAGGAAAAACAGGAAAATCCCAGCAGGTCTGACAGCATCTGTGAATCATAGAAACCCTATAGTGCAGAAGGAGGCCATTTGGCCCATCGAGCCTACACCAACAACAATCCCACCCAGGCCCTATCCCTGTAACCCCACATATTTACCCTGCTAGTCCCCCTGACACTAAGTGGCGATTTATCATGGTCGATCCACCTAATCTGCAGATCTTTGGACTGCGGGAGGAATCCGGAGCACCCAGAGGAAACCCACACAGACACGGAGGGAATGTGCAAACTCCACACAGACAGAAGAGAGAATAGAGACAACGCTTTGAGCCTGACGAAGGGTCATCCAGAGTTGAAACATTTGCTCTATTCTCTCCACACAGATGCTGTCGGACCTGCTGAGTTTTTCCAGCATTTCCTGTTTTTATTTCAGATTCCAGCATCCGCGGTATTTTGCTTTTATCTTACTCTTCATCAAAGATGGCACCGTTTACAGATTAAAGTTTTATTGGTCACAAGTAGGCTTATATTAACTCTGCAATTAAGTTAATTTTATTGAAAAGTCACTTATTGCAAACGAGCTGCCAGAGGCAGTAGTGGAGGGGGTACAATTTTGCCTTTCAAAAAGCATTTAGACAGTTACATGGATAAGATGGGCTGCACGGTGGCACAGTGGTTAGCACTGCTGCCTCACAGCGGCAGGGACCCGGGTTCAATTCCAGCCTCAGGTCTCTGTCTGTGTGGAGTCTGCACATACTCCCCGTGTCTGCGTGGGTTTCCCCCGGGTGCTCCAGTTCCCTTCCACAGTCCAAAGGTGAGCAGGTTAGGTTGATTGGCCATAGTAAATTGCCCCTTAGTGTCAGGTGGACGAGCATGATAAATGGGTGGGGTTACAGGGATAGGGTCTTGGTGGGATTGTGATTGGTGCAGACACAATGGGCCAAATGGCCTCCTTCTGCACATTAGGGATTCTATGATTTCTATGGGTATAAAGGGGTATGGGCCAAATGCGGGCAATTGGGACCAGCCTATTGGTGAAAACTGGGATGTGTGGACAAGTTGGGCCAAAGGGCCTGTTTCCATGCTGTAAATCTCTATGAATCGCCTGTGAAAATCCCCAAGTCGCCACACTCCGGCACCTGTTCGCATGTACTCAGGGAGAATTTAGCATGGTCAATGCACCTGACCAGCATGTTTTTGGAGACTAAGGGGCAATTTAGCATGGCCAATGCACCTGATCAGCATGTCTTTGGACACTAAGGGGCAATTTAGCATGGCCAATGCACCTGACCAGCATGTCTTTGGACACTAAGGGGCAATTTAGCATGACCAATGCACCTGACCAGCATGTCTTTGGACACTAAGGGGCAATTTAGCATGGCCAATCCCCCGAACCTGTACACCTCTGTACACTAAGGGCCCGATATTACCATTTTGATACCAAGCGCTGAATCTGTACGCAATTCAGATCTGACTTGGAAATCTGTTCTCCGGGGGCCCCATACGCACTTACCCTGGAAAAAACATTGTGAGTCTGAATCGCTCTGTGGGCGGGGCTTCTCGCTCTCGAAACGCTGCAACTCCGATCGGAGCTCTGAACTGCACGTGCGCAGTGAGAAATACATCTGAAATGGGCGCCCCTGTCACATCGCTCCCGGGCAGCAACAAGCGGATAAAGTGACCTGGGAGCGAAAAGTGGGAGTGATGGCCCCCACAGACATCGCCCCACCCCACAACATAACTATCCCCCTTTACACCCACCTCCCCCACTGCCCAGACCGATCGCGACCCCTTACCCTCCCCCCCCCCCGCACCAATCACCCGCAGAATGGCAACGGCAACCCTCCCACCCCTGCCCCCTTCACCAGAGAATTATCTGATCCACCTCCCTCCCCTCCCCCCATGACCAGAGAATGATCTGATCCACCTCCGGCCTCCCGCACCCACACCCCCCTCTCCCCCCACCACTGATCTGAGTCAGAGAGCCGCCAGAAGCTCTGATCTTACCTCCTCAGAGCTGGACTGCCCGAAACAGACCTTTGCCGAGCACATCTGTTCCGCGCCGAATCTGGACGGGCGAACGCGATGGTAAGGGGGGAAATGCAGGTAAGATTGGGCATCCAGCTCATTAAGTCAATTTAAATGCATCACCCATTTCGGGCGCGGTTCGGATCGTGGCCATTTTCGGGCCTTGGTAAAGTGGACATCTGCACGGATTGTAGTAATTGCCTCACACCTGACTTTACAAAGTTTTCGCGCCGTTAAGGCAATTTAACATGGCCAATCAACCGATCCTCCATATCTTTGGACACCACGGGGCAAGTTAGTATGGTTAATCCACCTATCCTTCTCATCTTTGGACACTAAGGGGCAATTCAGCATGGCCAATCCACCCAACCTGCACATGTTTGGACACTACACAACCTACTGTTCTGAGGCTTTATCCCGCTGGCAAATCAGACCATGAGGCCCTTAGTGTGGTGTAACATAACCGACGTGTCGTGCCAAAATCAGTATTGTTCATTCTCAGTGTGTGGGCATTGCTGACTTTAGTGTCCATCCTTGGAAATTCATCGTTGGAGCTTTCTTACAACCACAGGGCTTACTCAGTCACTTCAGAGGACAGTTGAGTCAACCACATTGGTGTGGGGCTGGAGTCACGTAGAGCTGAGCCTGGGTCAGCACCTCTCCCGAAGTACATCAGTGAACTGGTCAGGTTTTTAAAACAACCCATCAACTTCACCGCTATTTTCACTGACTTATTTCCAGATTTTACAAACTGAATTGAAATGTATAAACCCCCGTTCTCTGGCCCAGCTCAACACGAAGGTGCCCTAAAATCCTCTTATTCTGCTCACACTCCGTACCCCCAACATTAATAAATCTTGATATTCAGAAATAGATTGATCCTTCGTGGGGTGTCACAGTGCCAGGGACCCGGGTTCGATTCCTGGCCTCGGGTCACTGTCTGTGTGGAGTTTGCACGTTCTCCCCGTGTCTGCGTGGGTTTCCTCCGGGTGCTCAGGTTTCCTCCCACACTCCAAAGATATGCAGGTTAGGTGGATTGGCCATGCTAAATTGCCCCTGAGTGTCAGGGAGACGAGCTGGGGTAAAAGCATGGGGTTATAGGTACAGGGCATGGATGGGATTGTGGCTGGTGCAGACTCGATGGGCTGAATGGCCTCCTTTTGCACTAGAATTCTACGATTCATCGTGGCATGAGTGCTAAATTTAGCATGACCAATTCACCTGAGCTGCAAAGCTTTGGACACTAAGGGGCAATGTAGAATGGCCAATCCACCTAACCCGCACATCTGTGGACACTAGGGGGCAATGTAGAATGGCCAATCCACCTAACCCGCACATCTTTGGACACTAGGGGGCAATTTAGAATGGCCAATCCACCGAAGAATTACATCTGTGGACACTAAGGGGCAATGTAGAATCGCCAATCCACCTAACCTGCACATCTGTGGACACTAAGGGGCAATGTAGAATGGCCCATCCACCTATCCAGCACCAAGGTACAGGGAGCCATCCAAGTAGGGGGGAGAAACAAAAAATGTCGTAGAAATTGGGGATAGTACACTTTTGGATGCTGTTGGGGGGGACGACTTAGCAGGGGTAAGCAATGGTGTACAGGTCACTGGCTCAGAGTCTGTCCTTGTGGCTCAGAAGGGAAGGGGGGAGAGAAGTAGAGGATTAGTCATTGGGGACTCCATAGTTAAAGGGACAGATAGGAGATTCTGCGGGAATGAGAGAGACTCGCGGTCGGTGTGTTGCCTCCCAGGAGCCAGAGTCCATGATGTCTCGGATCGTGTTTTCGATATCCTTAAGGGGGAGGGGTACCAGCTCCAAGTTGTGGTTCACATAGGCACTCAAGACGTAGGTAGGAAAAGGGATGGGGATGTAAGGCAGAAATTCAGGGAGTTAGGGTGGAAGCTTAGGGCGAGAACAAACAAAGTTGTTATCTCTGGTTTGTTACGCATGCCACGTGATAGTGAGGAGAGGAATAGGGAGAGAGAGCAGTTGAACACGTGGTTACAGGGATGGTGCAGGAGGGAGTGATTCAGACACCTGGACAATTGGGGCTCTTTCTAGGTTCGGTGGGACCTCTACAAACAGGATGGTCTGCACTTGAACCAGAGGGGTACTAATATCTTGGGGGGGAAATTTGCTAATGCACTTCGGGAGAGTTTAAACTAATTCAGCAGGGGGGTGGGTACCTGAATTGTAGCTCCAGTGTACAGGAGGTTGAGAGTAGTGAGGTCATGGATGAGGTTTCAGAGTCGCAGGAGTGTACTGGCAGGCAGGAAGGCGGTTTGAAGTGTGTATACTTCAACGCCAGGAGCATCCAGAATAAGGTGGGTGATCTTGCAGCATGGGTTGGTACCTGGGATTTCGATGATGTGGCAATCTCGGAGACATGGATAGAGGAGGGACAGGAATGGTTGTTGCAGGTTCCGGGGTTTAGATGTTTCAGTAAGTGCAGGGAAGGTGGTAAAAGAGGGGGAGGTGTGGCATTATTAGTCAAGGGCAGTATTACGGTGGCAGAAAGGACATTTGATGAGGACTCGTCTACTGAGGTAGTTTGGGCTGAGGTTAGAAACAGGAAAGGAGAGGTCACCCTGTTGGGAGTTTTTTTATAGACCTCCGAAAAGTTCCAGAGATATAAAGGAAAAGATTGCAAAGATGAATCTGGATCGGTGTGAAAGTAACAGGGTAGTTGTACTGGGGGACTTTAACTTTACAAATATTGACTGGAAAAGCTATAGTTCGAGTGCTTTAAAGGGGCCAATCTTTGGCCAATGTGTGCAGGAAGGTTTCCTGATGCAGGATGTAGATAGACCAACAAGAGGAGAGGCCACATTGGATTTGGTACTGGGTAATGAACCAGACCGGGTGTTAGATTTGGAGGTAGGTGAGCACTTTGGTGACAGTGACCACAATTCGATTACGTTTACCTTAGCAATGGAAAGGAATAGGTATATATCGAACGAGAAGAGTTATAGCTGGGGGAAAGGAAATTATGATGCGATTAGGCGAGATTTCGCTGGCATAGGTTGGGGAAGGAAACTGCAGGGGATGGGCACAATTGTAATGTCGAGCTTGTTCAAGGAACAGCTACTACGCATCCTCGATAAATATGTACCTGTCAGGCAGGGAGGAAGCAGTCGTGTGAGGGAACCGTGGTTTAGTAAAGAGGTTGAATCTCTTTTGAAGAGGAAGAAAACTTATATTAAGATGAGACGTGAAGGCTCAGTTAGGGCGCTTGAGAGTTACAAGTTAGCCAGGAAGGACCTAAAGAAAGAGTTCAGAAGAGCCAGGAGGGGACATGAGAAGCCTTTGGTGGGTAGGATCAAGGAAAACCCTAAAGCTTTCTATAGGTATGTCAGGAGTAAAAGAATGACTAGGGTGAGATTCGAGTCAGTCAAGGACAGGAGTGGGAAGTTGTGCGTGGAGTCTGAAGAGATAGGAGAGGCACTAAATGAATATTTTTCGTCGGTATTCACACTGGAGAGGGACAGTGTTGTTGAGGGGAGAACTGAGATGCAGGCTGTTGGACTGGATGGGATTGATGTTCATAAGGAGGAGGTGTTAGCAATTCTGGAAATGGTAAAAATAGGTAAGTCCCCTGGGCCGGATGGGATTTATCCTAGGATTCTCTGGGAGGCTAGAGAGGAGATTGCAGAGCCTTTGGCTTTGATCTTTGTGTCGTCATTGTCTACAGGAACAGTGCCAGAAGACTGGAGGATAGCAAATGTTGTCCCCTTGTTCAAGAAGGGGAGTCGGGACAACCCTGGTAATTATAGACCGGTGGGCCTTACTTCTGTTGTGGGCAAAGTATTGGAAAGGATTATAAGAGTTAGGATTTATGATCACCTAGAAAGGAATAATTTGATTAGGATAGTCAGCACGGTTTTGTGAATGGTAGGTCGTGCCTCACAAACCTTATTGAGTTTTTTGAGAAGGTGACCAAAGAGGTGGATGAGGGTAAAGCGGTTGATGTGGTGTATATGGATTTCGGCAAAGCGTTTGATAAGGTTCCCCATGGTAAGCGTTTGCAGAAAATACGGACACATGGGATTGAGGGTGATTTGGTGGTTTGGATCAGGAATTGGCTAGCTGTAAGAAAACAAAGGGTGGTGGTTGATGGGAAATGTTCATCCTGGAGTTCAGTTACTAGAGGTGTACCGAAAGGATCTGTTTTGGGGCCGCTGCTGTTTGTCATTTTTATTAATGACCTGGATGACGGCGTGGAAGGATGGATTAGTGAATTTGCGGATGACACTAAAGTCGGTGGAGTTGTTGACAGTGCGGAGGGAAGTGACAGGTTACAGAGGGACATAGATAAGCTGCAGAGCTGGGCTGAGAGGTGGCAAATGGAGTTTAATGCGGAAAAGTGTGAGGTGATTCACTTTGGAAGGAGTAACAGGAATACAGAATACTGGGCTAATGTTAAGATACTTGGTAATGTGGATGAACAGAGAGATCTGGGAGTCCATATGCATAGATACCTGCAAGTTGGCACCCAGGTTGATAGGGTGTGTTAGCTTTTATTGGTAGAGGGATTGCGTTTCGGAGCCAGGAGTTCATGCTGCAACTGTACAAAACTCTGGTGCGGCCGCATTTGGAGTATTGCGTACAGTTCTGGTCGCCTTATTATAGGAAAGATGTGGAAGTGTTGGAAAGGGTGCAGAGGAGATTTACCGGAATGTTGCCTGGTATGGTGGGAAAATCGTATGAGGAAAGGCTGAGGGGCTTGAGGTTGTTTTCGTTAGAGAGAAGGTTAAGAGGTGACTTAATAGAGGCATACAAGATGATCAGAGGATTAGATAGGGTGGAGAGTGAGAGGCCTTTTCCTCGGATGGTGTTGGCTAGCACGAGGGGACATAGCTTTAAATTGAGGGGTGAGAGACATAGGACAGACGTTAGAGGTAGGTTCTTTACTCAGAGAGTAGTAAGGGCGTGGAATGCCCTGCCTGCAGCAGTCGTGGACTCGTCAACATTAAGAGCATTCAAATGGTTATTGGATAAACATATGGATGATATTGGAATAGTGAATTTTATAGGGGCTTTAGATTGGTTTCACTGGTCGGCGCAACATCGAGGGCCGAAGGGCCTGTACTGCGCTGTAATGTTCTATGTTCTATGTTCTATCCAGTACATCTGTGGACACGAAGGGGTAATGTGGAATGGCCAATCCACCTATCCAGTACATCTGTGGACACTAGGGGGCAATGTCGAATGGCCAATCCACCAATCCAATACATCTGTGGACACTAGGGGGCAATGTGGAATGGCCAATCCACCTATCCAGTACATCGGTGGACACTGAGGACACTTTAGCATTGCCAATTCACCTAACAGCACGTTTTTCAGACTGTGGGAGGAAACCGGAGCAGCCGGAGGAAACTCACGCAGACATGGGGAGAACATGCAGACTCCGCACAGACAGTGAACCAAGCCGGGAATCGAACCTGTGTCCCTGGTGCTGTGAGGCAGCAGAGCTAATCCAATTAGCCAGGCAGCAGGTTATATTAGTCTTGGCATTCTGCAATGTGATCAGATTCATTGAACTGTCATGATTTTTTCACTATCTGTTTAAATTTCCAAGCATTATCACATTAAAAGCATCTTAGGGAAATGTCTGAGTGAATAACCCATCGCCCCCATGACTGTTTTGGAGGAGTTGAATAACAGGAACTGAACTGAAGGATGTTTTTCTTACCATAAAAGTCAGATCCATAACCTGATGTGAAGAAGACAGATTTATGTTAAATCTTGGATAAAATTATTTCAAAATCAACATGCTTAAAGATATTTATGCCTTAAGAACAAAGAAAAGTGCTGCAGAGGAACAGGCTCTTCGATGTTCACTCTCCCATGTATCTCTTGGAATGGGATTGTTTTTGCTGTGTAAACAAGTGCTGATTGTATCGGGATGTTTAACACTCAAGCATCAGTGAATAAGTATAAAGGTTATTTATTCGTGTCACAAGTAGGCTTACATCAACACTGCAATGAAGTTACTGTGAAAATCCCCCAGTTGCTACACTCCGGCGCCCGTTTTTGTGAACACTGAGGGAGTATTTAGCATGGCCAATGTACCTAACCAGCACTTCTATGGGACTTTGGAAGGAAACCGGAGCGCCCGGAGAAAACTCATGCAGACACGGGGAGGACGTGCAGACTCCACACAGACAGTGAGGCAAGCCGGGAATCGAACCCAGGTCCCTGTCGCTGTGAGGCAGCAGTGCTAACCACTGTGCCACTGTAGTGGGAGTGGTATAAAGCAGCCTATCAGGAATCACAGTGTAGAACAATGTAGGGCATCTTACGGGAAAGGGGCAGCAGATTTAAAACAGACATGGGGAGAAATTACTTCTCTCAATGGGTGGTGAATCTGTGGAATTCATTACCTCGGAGTGCGGTGGATGCTGGGACATGGCAAATTTGAGGAGACAGACAGAGTTTTAATTAGTAATAGGTTGAAGCATGGGCTGGAGGGCGGTGTCGAGGGGGGGGGGGGGGTTGGTGCTGTCTGGTAATGGGAAGGGGGGGTGCTGGGTATTATCGTACTTGTTGCGCCCCTGATAGTTAAGGGTTTACCCGGCGATTGTCCAGAAGGCCTATTCTACCGGAGAATTGTGCTGTGCCTGCTCCCATCTGACAAACTGATTCCCATCCCTGACATCAGATCATAGTTACAATGAAAACATTAGGAGGGGGAAAAAACTCTTGTAACTTTGGATTTGATTTTAAAGGTGCAGACGGTGCCCCGTATGGGACAGCCCCACACGCCCTACCCTCACCCCCACCCCAAATAAACACCCCACCCCCGCTCGGTATTCCATGTTCATCCAGCAGAAGGGACTCTTCAGTTCTGGGCAATAAAATGATGAATTTAATAATAAAATACATAACACTGAGAGATAGTTCTATCTGAAACCTCAGATTGTACTGTACATAACACTGAGAGATAGTTCTATCTGAAGCCTCAGATTGTACTGTACATAACACTGAGAGACAGTTCTATCTGAAGCCTCAGATTGTACTGTTCATAACACTGAGAGATAGTTCTGTCTGAAGCCTCAGGTTGTACTGTACATAACACTGAGAGATAGTTCTATCTGAAGCCTCAGATTGTACTGTACAAAACACTGAGAGACAGTTCTATCTGAAGCCTCAGATTGTACAGTACATAACACTGAGAGATAGTTCTATCTGAAGCCTCAGATTGTACTGTACATAACACTGAGAGACAGTTCTATCTGAAACCTCAGATTGTACAGTACATAACACTGAGAGATAGTTCTATCTGAAACCTCAGATTGTACTGTATATAACACTGAGAGACAGTTCTATCTGAAACCTCAGATCGCACTGTACATAACACAGAGAGATAGTTCTATCTGAAGCCTCAGATTGTACTGTACATAACACTGAGAGATAGTTCTATCTGAAGCCTCAGATTGTACTGTACATAACACTGAGAGATAGTTCTATCTGAAGCCTCAGATTGTACTGTACATAACACTGAGAGATAGTTCTATCTGAAGCCTCAGATTGTACTGTACATAACACTGAGAGATAGTTCTATCTGAAACCTCAGATCGCACTGTACATAACACTGAGAGATAGTTCTATCTGAAGCCTCAGATTGTACTGTACATAACACTGAGAGATAGTTCTATCTGAAGCCTCAGATTGTACTGTACATAACACTGAGAGATAGTTCTATCTGAAACCTCAGATCGAACTGTACATAACACTGAGAGATAGTTCTGTCTGAAGCCTCAGATTGTACTGTACGTAACACTGAGAGATAGTTCTATCTGAAGCCTCAGATTGTATTGTACATAACACTGAGAGATAGTTCTATCTGAAGCCTCAGATTGTACTGTACATAACACTGAGAGATAGTTCTATCTGAAGCCTCAGATTGTACTGTACGTAACACTGAGAGATAGTTCTATCTGAAGCCTCAGATTGTATTGTACATAACACTGAGAGATAGTTCTATCTGAAGCCTCAGATTGTACTGTACATAACACTGAGAGATAGTTCTATCTGAAGCCTCAGATTGTACTGTACGTAACACTGAGAGATAGTTCTATCTGAAGCCTCAGATTGTACTGTACATAACACTGAGAGATAGTTCTATCTGACGCCTCAGATTGTATTGTACATAACACAGAGAGATAGTTCTATCTGAAGCCTCAGATTGTATTGTACATAACACTGAGAGATAGTTCTATCTGAAGCCTCAGATTGTATTGTACATAACACAGAGAGATAGTTCTATCTGAAGCCTCAGATTGTACAGTACGTAACACTGAGAGATAGTTCTATCTGAAGCCTCAGATTGTATTGTCCATAACACTGAGACATAGTTCTATCTGAAGCCTCAGATTGTACTGTACATAACACTGAGTGATAGTTCTATCTGAAACCTCAGATTGTACTGTACATAACACTGAGAGATAGTTCTATCTGAAGCCTCAGATTGTACTGTACGTAACACAGAGAGATAGTTCTATCTGAAACCTCAGATTGTACTGTACGTAACACAGAGAGATATTTCTATCTGAAGCCTCAGATTGTACTGTACATAACACAGAGATAGTTCTATCTGAAGCCTCAGATTGTACTGTACATAACACTGAGAGATAGTTCTATCTGAAGCCTCAGATTGTACTGTACATAACACAGAGAGATAGTTATATCTGAAGCCTCAGATTGTACTGTACATAACACTGAGAGATAGTTCTATCTGAAGCCTCAGATTGTACTGTACATAACACAGAGATAGTTCTATCTGAAGCCTCAGATTGTACTGTACATAACACTGAGAGATAGTCCTATCTGAAGTCTCAGATTGTACTGTACATAACACTGAGAGATAGTTCGATCTGAAGCCTCAGATTGTACTGTACATAACACAGAGAGATAGTTCTATCTGAAACCTCAGATTGTACTGTACACAACACTGAGAGATAGTTCTATCTGAATCCTCAGATTGTACTGTACATAACACTGAGAGATTTTTCTATCTGAAGCCTCAGATTGTACTGTACATAACACTGAGAGATAGTTCTATCTGAAGCCTCAGATTGTACTGTACATAACACTGAGAGATAGTCCTATCTGAAGTCTCAGATTGTACTGTACATAACACTGAGAGATAGTTCTATCTGAAGCCTCAGATTGTACTGTACATAACACTGAGAGATAGTTCTATCTGAAGCCTCAGATTGTACTGTACATAACACTGAGAGATAGTTCTATCTGAAGCCTCAGATTGTACTGTACATAACACTGAGAGATAGTTCTATCTGAAGTCTCAGATTGTACCGTACATAACACTGAGAGGTAGTTCAATCTGTAGTCTCAGATTGTACTGTACAAAGCACTGAGAGATAGTTCTATCTGAAGCCTCAGTTTGTACTGTACATAACACTGAGAGATAGTTATATCTGAAGCCTCAGATTGTACTGTACATAACACTGAGAGATAGTTCTATCTGAAGCCTCAGATTGTACTGTACATAACACTGAGAGATAGTTCTATCTGAAGTCTCAGATTGTACCGTACATAACACTGAGAGATAGTTCTATCTGAAGCCTCAGATTGTACTGTACGTAACACTGAGAGATAGTTCTATCTGAAGCCTCAGATTGTACTGTACATAACACTGAGAGATCGTTCTATCTGAAGCCTCAGATTGTACTGTACATAACACTGAGAGATAGTTCTGTCTGAAGCCTCAGATTGTACTGTACGTAACACTGAGAGATAGTTCTATCTGAAGCCTCAGATTGTACTGTACATAACACTGAGAGATAGTTCTATCTGAAGCCTCAGATTGTACTGTACATAACACTGAGAGATAGTTCTGTCTGAAGCCTCAGATTGTACTGTACGTAACACTGAGAGATAGTTCTATCTGAAGCCTCAGATTGTACTGTACGTAACACTGAGAGATATTTCTATCTGAAGCCTCAGATTGTACTGTACATAACACTGAGAGATAGTTCTATCTGAAGCCTCAGATTGTACTGTACATAACACTGAGAGATAGTTCTATCTGAAGCCTCAGATTGTACTGTACATAACACTGAGAGATAGTTCTGTCTGAAGCCTCAGATTGTACTGTACGTTACACTGAGAGATAGTTCTATCTGAAGCCTCAGATTGTATTGTACATAACACTGAGAGATAGTTCTATCTGAAGCCTCAGATTGTACTGTACATAACACTGAGAGATAGTTCTATCTGAATCCTCAGATTGTACTGTACATAACACTGAGAGATTTTTCTATCTGAAGCCTCAGATTGTACTGTACATAACACTGAGAGATAGTTCTATCTGAAGCCTCAGATTGTACTGTACTTAACACTGAGAGATAGTCCTATCTGAAGTCTCAGATTGTACTGTACATAACACTGAGAGATAGTTCTATCTGAAGCCTCAGATTGTACTGTACATAACACTGAGAGATAGTTCTATCTGAAGCCTCAGATTGTACTGTACATAACACTGAGAGATAGTTCTATCTGAAGCCTCAGATTGTACTGTACATAACACTGAGAGATAGTTCTATCTGAAGTCTCAGATTGTACCGTACATAACACTGAGAGATAGTTCAATCTGTAGTCTCAGATTGTACTGTACAAAGCACTGAGAGATAGTTCTATCTGAAGCCTCAGTTTGTACTGTACATAACACTGAGAGATAGTTATATCTGAAGCCTCAGATTGTACTGTACATAACACTGAGAGATAGTTCTATCTGAAGCCTCAGATTGTACTGTACATAACACTGAGAGATAGTTCTATCTGAAGTCTCAGATTGTACCGTACATAACACTGAGAGATAGTTCTATCTGAAGCCTCAGATTGTACTGTACGTAACACTGAGAGATAGTTCTATCTGAAGCCTCAGATTGTACTGTACATAACACTGAGAGATCGTTCTATCTGAAGCCTCAGATTGTACTGTACATAACACTGAGAGATAGTTCTGTCTGAAGCCTCAGATTGTACTGTACGTAACACTGAGAGATAGTTCTATCTGAAGCCTCAGATTGTACTGTACATAACACTGAGAGATAGTTCTATCTGAAGCCTCAGATTGTACTGTACATAACACTGAGAGATAGTTCTGTCTGAAGCCTCAGATTGTACTGTACGTAACACTGAGAGATAGTTCTATCTGAAGCCTCAGATTGTACTGTACGTAACACTGAGAGATGTTTCTATCTGAAGCCTCAGATTGTACTGTACATAACACTGAGAGATAGTTCTATCTGAAGCCTCAGATTGTACTGTACATAACACTGAGAGATAGTTCTATCTGAAGCCTCAGATTGTACTGTACATAACACTGAGAGATAGTTCTGTCTGAAGCCTCAGATTGTACTGTACGTTACACTGAGAGATAGTTCTATCTGAAGCCTCAGATTGTATTGTACATAACACTGAGAGATAGTTCTATCTGAAGCCTCAGATTGTACTGTACATAACACTGAGAGATAGTTCTATCTGAAGCCTCACATTGTACTGTACATAACACTGAGAGATAGTTCCATCTGAAGCCTCAGATTGTATTGTCCATAACACTGAGAGATAGTTCTATCTGACGCCTCAGATTGTACTGTACATAACACTGAGAGATAGTTCTATCTGAAGCCTCAGATTGTACTGTACATAACACTGAGAGATAGTTCTATCTGAAGCCTCAGATTGTACTGTACGTAACACAGAGATAGTTCTATCTGAAACCTCAGATTGTACTGTACGTAACACAGAGAGATATTTCTATCTGAAGCCACAGATTGTACTGTACATAACACAGAGATAGTTCTATCTGAAGCCTCAGATTGTACTGTACATAACACTGAGAGATTGTTCTATCTGAAGCCTCAGATTGTACTGTACATAACACTGAGAGATAGTTCTATCTGAAGCCTCAGATTGTACTGTACATAACACGGAGAGATAGTTCTATCTGAAACCTCAGATTGTACTGTTCATAACACTGAGAGATAGTTCTATCTGAAACCTCAGATTGTACTGTTCATAACACTGAGAGATAGTTCTATCTGAAGCCTCAGATTGTACTGTACATAACACTGAGAGATAGTTCTATCTGAAGCCAAAGATTGCACTGTACATAACACTGAGAGATAGTTCTATCTGAAGCCTCAGATTGTACTGTACATAACACTGAGAGACAGTTCTATCTGAAGCCTCAGATCGTACTGTACATAACACAGAGATAGTTCTATCTGAAGCCTCAGATTGTACTGTACATAACACTGAGAGATACTTCTATCTGAATCCTCAGATTGTACTGTACGTAACACTGAGAGATAGTTCTGTCTGAAGCCTCAGATTGTACTGTACATAACACTGAGAGATAGTTCTATCTGAAGCCTCAGATTGTACTGTACATAACACTGAGAGATAGTTCTATCTGAAGCCTCAGATTGTACTGTACATAACACTGAGAGATACTTCTATCTGAATCCTCAGATTGTACTGTACGTAACACTGAGAGATAGTTCTGTCTGAAGCCTCAGATTGTACTGTACATAACACAGAGAGATAGTTCTATCTGAAGCCTCAGATTGTACTGTCCGTAACACAGAGATAATTCTATCTGAAGCCTCAGATTGTACTGTACATAACACTGAGAGATAGTTCTATCTGAAGCCTCAGATTGTAATGTACATAACACTGAGAGGTAGTTCTATCTGACGCCTCGGATTGTACTGTACATAACACTGAGAGATAGTTCTATCTGAAACCTCAGATTGTACTGTACATAACACTGAGAGATATTTCTATCTGAAGCCTCAGATTGTACTGTACATAACACAGAGAGATAGTTCTATCTGAAGCCTCAGATTGTACTGTACATAACACTGAGAGATAGTTCTATCTGAAGCCTCAGATTGTACTGTACATAACACTGAGAGATAGTTCTATCTGAAGCCTCAGATTGTACTGTACATAACACTGAGAGATAGTTCTATCTGAAGCCTCAGATTGTACTGTACATAACACTGAGAGATAGTTCTATCTGAAGCCTCAGATTGTACTGTACGTAACACAGAGAGATAGTTCTATCTGAAACCTCAGATTGTACTGTACGTAACACAGAGAGATAGTTCTATCTGAAGCCTCAGATTGTACTGTACATAAAACTGAGAGATAGTTCTATCTGAAGCCAAAGATTGCACTGTACATAACACTGAGAGATAGTTCTATCTGAAGCCTCAGATTGTACTGTACATAACACTGAGAGATAGTTCTATCTGAAGCCAAAGATTGCACTGTACATAACACAGAGATAGTTCTATCTGAAGCCTCAGATTGTACTGTGCATAGCACTGAGAGATAGTTCTATCTGAAGCGTCAGATTGTACTGTTCATAACACTGAGAGATAGTTCTATCTGAAACCTCAGATTGTACTGTACATAACACTGAGAGATAGTTCTATCTGAAACCTCAGATTGTACTGTATATAACACTGAGAGACAGTTCTATCTGAAACCTCAGATCGCACTGTACATAACACAGAGAGATAGTTCTATCTGAAGCCTCAGATTGTACTGTACATAACACTGAGAGATAGTTCTATCTGAAGCCTCAGATTGTACTGTACATAACACTGAGAGATAGTTCTATCTGAAGCCTCAGATTGTACTGTACATAACACTGAGAGATAGTTCTATCTGAAGCCTCAGATTGTACTGTACATAACACTGAGAGATAGTTCTATCTGAAACCTCAGATCGCACTGTACATAACACTGAGAGATAGTTCTATCTGAAGCCTCAGATTGTACTGTACATAACACTGAGAGATAGTTCTATCTGAAGCCTCAGATTGTACTGTACATAACACTGAGAGATAGTTCTATCTGAAACCTCAGATCGCACTGTACATAACACTGAGAGATAGTTCTGTCTGAAGCCTCAGATTTTACTGTACGTAACACTGAGAGATAGTTCTATCTGAAGCCTCAGATTGTATTGTACATAACACTGAGAGATAGTTCTATCTGAAGCCTCAGATTGTACTGTACATAACACTGAGAGATAGTTCTATCTGAAGCCTCAGATTGTACTGTACGTAACACTGAGAGATAGTTCTATCTGAAGCCTCAGATTGTATTGTACGTAACACTGAGAGATAGTTCTATCTGAAGCCTCAGATTGTACTGTACATAACACTGAGAGATAGTTCTATCTGAAGCCTCAGATTGTACTGTACGTAACACTGAGAGATAGTTCTATCTGAAGCCTCAGATTGTACTGTACATAACACTGAGAGATAGTTCTATCTGAAGCCTCAGATTGTATTGTACATAACACAGAGAGATAGTTCTATCTGAAGCCTCAGATTGTATTGTACATAACACTGAGAGATAGTTCTATCTGAAGCCTCAGATTGTATTGTACATAACACAGAGAGATAGTTCTATCTGAAGCCTCAGATTGTGCTGTACGTAACACTGAGAGATAGTTCTATCTGAAGCCTCAGATTGTATTGTCCATAACACTGAGAGATAGTTCTATCTGAAGCCTCAGATTGTACTGTACATAACACTGAGTGATAGTTCTATCTGAAACCTCAGATTGTACTGTACATAACACTGAGAGATAGTTCTATCTGAAGCCTCAGATTGTACTGTACGTAACACAGAGAGATAGTTCTATCTGAAACCTCAGATTGTACTGTACGTAACACAGAGAGATATTTCTATCTGAAGCCTCAGATTGTACTGTACATAACACAGAGATAGTTCTATCTGAAGCCTCAGATTGTACTGTACATAACACTGAGAGATAGTTCTATCTGAAGCCTCAGATTGTACTGTACATAACACAGAGAGATAGTTATATCTGAAGCCTCAGATTGTACTGTACATAACACTGAGAGATAGTTCTATCTGAAGCCTCAGATTGTACTGTACATAACACAGAGATAGTTCTATCTGAAGCCTCAGATTGTACTGTACATAACACTGAGAGATAGTCCTATCTGAAGTCTCAGATTGTACTGTACATAACACTGAGAGATAGTTCGATCTGAAGCCTCAGATTGTACTGTACATAACACAGAGAGATAGTTCTATCTGAAACCTCAGATTGTACTGTACATAACACTGAGAGATAGTTCTTTCTGAAGCCTCAGATTGTACTGTACATAACACTGAGAGATAGTTCTATCTGAAGCCTCAGATTGTACTGTACATAACACTGAGAGATAGTTCTATCTGAAGTCTCAGATTGTACCGTACATAACACTGAGAGATAGTTCTATCTGTAGTCTCAGATTGTACTGTACATAACACTGAGAGATAGTTCTATCTGAAGCCTCAGATTGTACTGTACATAACACTGAGAGATAGTTCTATCTGAAGCCTCAGATTGTACTGTACATAACACTGAGAGATAGTTCTATCTGAAGCCTCAGATTGTACTGTACATAACACTGAGAGATAGTTCTATCTGAAGTCTCAGATTGTACCGTACACAACACTGAGAGATAGTTCTATCTGAAGCCTCAGATTGTACTGTACATAACACTGAGAGACAGTTCTGTCTGAAGCCTCAGATTGTACTGTACGTAACACTGAGAGATAGTTCTATCTGAAGCCTCAGATTGTACTGTACATAACACTGAGAGATCGTTCTATCTGAAGCCTCAGATTGTACTGTACATAACACTGAGAGATAGTTCTGTCTGAAGCCTCAGATTGTACTGTACGTAACACTGAGAGATAGTTCTAGCTGAAGCCTCAGATTGTACTGTACATAACACTGAGAGATAGTTCTATCTGAAGCCTCAGATTGTACTGTACATACCACTGAGAGATAGTTCTGTCTGAAGTCTCAGATTGTACTGTACGTAACACTGAGAGATAGTTCTATCTGAAGCCTCAGATTGTACTGTACGTAACACTGAGAGATATTTCTATCTGAAGCCTCAGATTGTACTGTACATAACACTGAGAGATAGTTCTATCTGAAGCCTCAGATTGTACTGTACATAACACTGAGAGATAGTTCTATCTGAAGCCTCAGATCGTACTGTACATAACACTGAGAGATAGTTCTGTCTGAAGCCTCAGATTGTACTGTACGTAACACTGAGAGATAGTTCTATCTGAAGCCTCAGATTGTATTGTGCATAACACTGAGAGATAGTTCTATCTGAAGCCTCAGATTGTACTGTACATAACACTGAGAGATAGTTCTATCTGAAGCCTCACATTGTACTGTACATAACACTGAGAGATAGTTCCATCTGAAGCCTCAGATTGTATTGTCCATAACACTGAGAGATAGTTCTATCTGACGCCTCAGATTGTACTGTACATAACACTGAGAGATAGTTCTATCTGAAGCCTCAGATTGTACTGTACATAACACTGAGAGATAGTTCTATCTGAAGCCTCAGATTGTACTGTACGTAACACAGAGATAGTTCTATCTGAAACCTCAGATTGTACTGTACGTAACACAGAGAGATATTTCTATCTGAAGCCACAGATTGTACTGTACATAACACAGAGATAGTTCTATCTGAAGCCTCAGATTGTACTGTACATAACACTGAGAGATTGTTCTATCTGAAGCCTCAGATTGTACTGTACATAACACTGAGAGATAGTTCTATCTGAAGCCTCAGATTGTACTGTACATAACACGGAGAGATAGTTCTATCTGAAACCTCAGATTGTACTGTTCATAACACTGAGAGATAGTTCTATCTGAATCCTCAGATTGTACTGTTCATAACACTGAGAGATAGTTCTATCTGAAGCCTCAGATTGTACTGTACATAACACTGAGAGATAGTTCTATCTGAAGCCAAAGATTGCACTGTACATAACACTGAGAGATAGTTCTATCTGAAGCCTCAGATTGTACTGTACATAACACTGAGAGACAGTTCTATCTGAAGCCTCAGATCGTACTGTACATAACACAGAGATAGTTCTATCTGAAGCCTCAGATTGTACTGTACATAACACTGAGAGATAGTTCTATCTGAAGCCTCAGATTGTACTGTACGTAACACTGAGAGATAGTTCTATCTGAAGCCTCAGATTGTACTGTACATAACACTGAGAGCTAGTTCTATCTGAAGCCTCAGATTGTACTGTACATAACACTGAGAGATAGTTCTATCTGAAGCCTCAGATTGTACTGTACATAACACTGAGAGATACTTCTATCTGAAGCCTCAGATTGTACTGTCCGTAATACAGAGATAATTCTATCTAAAGCATCAGATTGTACTGTACATAACACTGAGAGATAGTTCTATCTGAAGCCTCAGATTGTAATGTACATAACACTGAGAGATAGTTCTATCTGAAGCCTCGGATTGTACTGTACATAACACTGAGAGATACTTCTATCTGAAACCTCAGATTGTACTGTACATAACACTGAGAGATAGTTCTATCTGAAGCCTCAGATTGTACTGTACGTAACACAGAGAGATAGTTCTATCTGAAACCTCAGATTGTACTGTACGTAACACAGAGAGATAGTTCTATCTGAAGCCTCAGATTGTACTGTACATAACACTGAGAGATAGTTCTATCTGAAGCCAAAGATTGCACTGTACATAACACTGAGAGATATTTCTATCTGAAGCCTCAGATTGTACTGTACATAACACTGAGAGATAGTTCTATCTGAAGCCAAATATTGCACTGTACATAACACAGAGATAGTTCTATCTGAAGCCTCAGATTGTACTGTGCATAGCACTGAGAGATAGTTCTATCTGAAGCGTCAGATTGTACTGTTCATAACACTGAGAGATACTTCTATCTGAAACCTCAGATTGTACTGTACATAACACTGAGAGATAGTTCTATCTGAAACCTCAGATTGTACTCTACATAACACTGAGAGATAGTTCTATCTGAAGCCTCAGATTGTACTGTACATAACACTGAGAGATAGTTCTATCTGAAGCCTCAGATTGTACTGTACATAACACTGAGAGATAGTTCTATCTGAAGCCTCAGATTGTACTGTACGTAACACAGAGATATTTCTATCTGAAGCCTCAGATTGTACTGTACGTAAAACAGAGAGATAGTTTTATCTGAAGCTTCAGATTGTTCTGTACGTAACACTGAGAGATAGTTCTATCTGAAGCCTCAGATTGTACTGTACGTAACACAGAGAGATATTTCTATCTGAAGCCTCAGATTGTACTGTACGTAACACAGAGAGATATTTCTATCTGAAGCCTCAGATTGAACTGTACATAACACTGAGAGATAGTTCTATCTGAAGCCAAAGATTGCACTGTACATAACACTGAGAGATAGTTCTATCTGAAGCCTCAGATTGTACTGTACGTAACAGAGATATTTCTATCTGAAGCCTCAGATTGTACTGTACGTAAAACAGAGAGATAGTTTTATCTGAAGCTTCAGATTGTTCTGTACGTAACACTGAGAGATAGTTCTATCTGAAGCCTCAGATTGTACTGTACGTAACACAGAGATATTTCTATCTGAAGCCTCAGATTGTACTGTACATAACACTGAGAGATAGTTCTATCTGAAGCCTCAGATTGTACTGTACATAACACTGAGAGATAGTTCTATCTGAAGCCTCAGATTGTACCGTTCATAACACTGAGAGATAGTTCTATCTGAAGCCAAAGGTTGTACTGTACATAACACTGAGAGATAGTTCTATCTGAAGCCTCAGATTGTACTGTACGTAACACAGAGATATTTCTATCTGAAGCCTCAGATTGTACTGTACATAACACTGAGAGATAGTTCTATCTGAAGCCAAAGATTGCACTGTACATAACACTGAGAGATAGTTCTATCTGAAGCCTCAGATTGTACTGTACATAACACTGAGAGATAGTTCTATCTGAAGCCTCAGATTGTACTCTACGTAACAGAGATATTTCTATCTGAAGCCTTAGATTGTACTGCACGTAAAACAGAGAGATAGTTTTATCTGAAGCTTCAGATTGTTCTGTACGTAACACTGAGAGATAGTTCTATCTGAAGCCTCAGATTGTACTGTACGTAACACAGAGATATTTCTATCTGAAGCCTCAGATTGTACTGTACATAACACTGAGAGATAGTTCTATCTGAAGCCTCAGATTGTACTGTACATAACACTGAGAGATAGTTCTACCTGAAGCCTCAGATTGTACTGTACGTAAAACAGAGAGATAGTTCTATCTGAAGCTTCAGATTGTTCTGTACATAACACTGAGAGATAGTTCTATCTGAAGCCTCAGATTGTACTGTACATAACACTGAGAGATAGTTCTATCTGAAGCCTCAGATTGTACTGTACGTAACACTGAGAGATAGTTCTATCTGAAGCCTCAGATTGTACTGTACATAACACTGAGAGATAGTTCTATCTGAAGCCTCAGATTGTACTGTACATAACACTGAGAGATAGTTCTATCTGAAGCCAAAGATTGCACTGTACATAACACTGAGAGATAGTTCTATCTGAAACCTCAGATTGTACTGTACATAACACTGAGAGATAGTTCTATCTGAAGCCTCAGATTGTACTGTACATAACACAGAGAGATAGTTCTATCTGAAGCCTCAGATTGTACTGTACATAACACTGAGAGATAGTTCTATCTGAAGCCTCAGATTGTACTGTACATAACACTGAGAGATAGTTCTATCTGAAGCCTCAGATTGTACTGTACATAACACTGAGAGATAGTTCTATCTGAAGCCTCAGATTGTACTGTACATAACACTGAGAGATAGTTCTATCTGAAGCCTCAGATTGTACTGTACGTAACACAGAGAGATAGTTCTATCTGAAACCTCAGATTGTACTGTACGTAACACAGAGAGATAGTTCTATCTGAAGCCTCAGATTGTACTGTACATAACACTGAGAGATAGTTCTATCTGAAGCCAAAGATTGCACTGTACATAACACTGAGAGATAGTTCTATCTGAAGCCTCAGATTGTACTGTACATAACACTGAGAGATAGTTCTATCTGAAGCCAAAGATTGCACTGTACATAACACAGAGATAGTTCTATCTGAAGCCTCAGATTGTACTGTGCATAGCACTGAGAGATAGTTCTATCTGAAGCGTCAGATTGTACTGTTCATAACACTGAGAGATAGTTCTATCTGAAACCTCAGATTGTACTGTACATAACACTGAGAGATAGTTCTATCTGAAACCTCAGATTGTACTGTACATAACACTGAGAGATAGTTCTATCTGAAGCCTCAGATTGTACTGTACATAACACTGAGAGATAGTTCTATCTGAAGCCTCAGATTGTACTGTACATAACACTGAGAGATAGTTCTATCTGAAGCCTCAGATTGTACTGTACGTAACACAGAGATATTTCTATCTGAAGCCTCAGATTGTACTGTACGTAAAACAGAGAGATAGTTTTATCTGAAGCTTCAGATTGTTCTGTACGTAACACTGAGAGATAGTTCTATCTGAAGCCTCAGATTGTACTGTACGTAACACAGAGAGATATTTCTATCTGAAGACTCAGATTGTACTGTACGTAACACAGAGAGATATTTCTATCTGAAGCCTCAGATTGTACTGTACATAACACTGAGAGATAGTTCTATCTGAAGCCTCAGATTGTACTGTACATAACACTGAGAGATAGTTCTATCTGAAGCCTCAGATTGTACCGTTCATAACACTGAGAGATAGTTCTATCTGAAGCCAAAGATTGTACTGTACATAACACTGAGAGATAGTTCTATCTGAAGCCTCAGATTGTACTGTACGTAACACAGAGATATTTCTATCTGAAGCCTCAGATTGTACTGTACATAACACTGAGAGATAGTTCTATCTGAAGCCAAAGATTGCACTGTACATAACACTGAGAGATAGTTCTATCTGAAGCCTCAGATTGTACTGTACATAACACTGAGAGATAGTTCTATCTGAAGCCTCAGATTGTACTCTACGTAACAGAGATATTTCTATCTGAAGCCTCAGATTGTACTGCACGTAAAACAGAGAGATAGTTTTATCTGAAGCTTCAGATTGTTCTGTACGTAACACTGAGAGATAGTTCTATCTGAAGCCTCAGATTGTACTGTACGTAACACAGAGATATTTCTATCTGAAGCCTCAGATTGTACTGTACATAACACTGAGAGATAGTTCTATCTGAAGCCTCAGATTGTACTCTACATAACACTGAGAGATAGTTCTATCTGAAGCCTCAGATTGTACTGTACGTAAATCAGAGAGATAGTTCTATCTGAAGCTTCAGATTGTTCTGTACATAACACTGAGAGATAGTTCTATCTGAAGCCTGAGATTGTACTGTACATAACACTGAGAGATAGTTCTATCTGAAGCCTCAGATTGTACTGTACGTAACACTGAGAGATAGTTCTATCTGAAGCCTCAGATTGTACTGTACATAACACTGAGAGATAGTTCTATCTGAAGCCTCAGATTGTACTGTACATAACACTGAGAGATAGTTCTATCTGAAGCCAAAGATTGCACTGTACATAACACTGAGAGATAGTTCTATCTGAAGCCTCAGATTGTACTGTACATAACACTGAGAGATAGTTCTATCTGAAGCCAAAGATTGCACTGTACATAACACAGAGATAGTTCTATCTGAAGCCTCAGATTGTACTGTACATAACACTGAGAGATAGTTCTATCTGAAGCCTCAGATTGTACTGTACAGAACACAGAGATAGTTCTATCTGAAGCCTCAGATTGTACTGTACATAACACTGAGAGATAGTTCTATCTGAAGCCTCAGATTGTACTGTACATAACACTGAGAGATAGTTCTATCTGATGACTCGAGCTAAGACTGTACTGTACGTCATGCTTGGAGATTGATCCGTGTGAAGTCCTATACTAAGATTGTTCTGTCCATGAGCTGTACATAAGATCTGCTACAACCTGGATTAAGCAGACTATATCAACCCTGATTGACGTTAACTTCATCTAAAAACCACGACCATGATACCCATCAGACAATAAGATATAAGAGCAGAATGAGGCCATTGGGCCCGTCGAGCCGGCTCCACCATTCAATTCTGGCTGATAAGTTTCTCAAACCCATTCTCCTGCTTTCTCCCCGTAACCCTTGATCGCTGTACCAGTCAAGAACCTATTTATCTCTTTATTAAATACATTCAATGATCTGGCCTCCACAGCCTTGTGTGGCAATGAATTCCACAGATTCACCACCCTCTGGCTGAAGAAATCCCTCCTCGTCTCAGTTCTGAAGTAAGAAGTCTCACAACAGCAGGTTAAAGTCCCACAGGTTTATTTCGAATCACGAGCTTTCGGAACGCTGCTCCTTCATCAGGTGAGTGGGAAACTGGTGTTGTGAGACTTCTTACTGCGCACACCCCAGTCCAACACCGCCATCTCCACATCACATTTCTAAAGGGCCGTCCCTTTCCTCTGAGTCTGTGCCCTCGGGTCCAAGTCTCCCCAACTAATGGAAACATCTTCCCCAAGTGCACTCTATCCAGGCCTTTCATTATTCTGTAAGTTTCAATGTTATCCCCTTCCTCATACTTCCAAACTGCATCGAGTGTGGACCCCCAGACATCAGACGCTCCTCATGCGTCAAGTCTTTCATTCCCCGGATCATTCTTGTGAACCTGCTCTGGACCCTCTCCAAGGCCAGCACATCCTTCCTTAGATACGGGGACCATAATTGCTGACAATATTGTGAATGCGGTCAGACCAGTGTCTTATAAACCCTCAGCAGTACACCCCTGCTTTTGTATTCTCGTCGTCTCGAAATTAACACTAGCAGAGTGATCTCTGCTGTATCGAATTAATATTGACCCTACATTATTTCCAACTTTCCATCCCTCCCTGACCCTCAACACCCCATCGAGGCTGTAACTGTTCTACGTTGGGTATAAAAAGTGTTGGATTGAAGGGGGTTAAGTGAAGCTGTTTGTTTAGTGACTGGAATTGATGTGAGTCTCCATGGATCTGATTAGTGTGCCTGGAGGGATTCCCCTCTTCTATTAATAAGGGATTCCGTTCAATGTGTTGTCCCATTGGGTCAGCGGGAGCGGCAACTCCGACACCAACAGAGATCAGCGGCTGTGGAGAGAGAGGGAGGGAGAGGAGAGATCAGAATCTGGGAGCAATGGATTGGAGTCTTCCAACAATGGATCAGAATCTGGGAACAATGGATTGGAATGTTACGACAATGGATCAGAATCTGGGAACAATGGATTGGAATCTTGCAACAATGGATCGGAATCTGGGAACAATGAACCGGAATGTTCCAACCAAGGACAGGAGTTTATTCTATTGGATTTCTGTGTTTACTGATTATTATTGGATTATGACATCAGTTGATCGGACTCAATATCTACTGAACATGATTCAATGTATTTACTATCCCCTCCTGGCGATTGTTGGTGTTCCGGGTAAGTCTCTGGCTGGAATTGGACCGGCCCGACCGCCACGGGAATCGGAGCAGGCGAGGGGCGGAGAATGGGAAGGTCTGTTGAACACGGGTGGGATTTTGCAGCTTGGGGAAGAGTGAGGCTGGAAACTCCCGTCCCCTGTGTCCAGTTCCTAATTCTAGAAAGGCTGTTTAACTGTATTGATTTTCTTGTCATTTCCTGTACTGGGTTTGCTGCTCTTGTTGAATCTCTGTATCCGGTTATTAATTCTTTCAGCCACTGACAATTGTCTCAGGGTCTATGGGCTGGGATGTCTTCTGAGTGCTGTGACTTTCCATAGACATGTGACCTCAAACACTATTCCTTCATGCGTAAAATATTGAGACAGAATCCTTTTCACCCTCTGCATATAACACCAGTTCACCCACCCAATCACCAGGCCACAGAATTAATTTTATTGGTCATATCTGCACAGCAGGATCTCACAGAGAGAAAACATATTTCATTAAATTTGAAATTTATTCATCAGTGTCACAAGTATGCGAACATTAACATTGCAATGAAGTTACTATAAAAATCCCCGAATCACCACACTCCAGTGCCTGTTCAGGTACACTGAGGGAAAATTTAGCACGGCCAATGCACCCAACCAGCACAACTTTCAGATAGTGGGAGGAAACTGGAGCACTCGGAGGAAACTCACGCAGACATGGGGAGAACATGCAGAATCTGCACAGACAGTGGCCAAACCTGCAATTGAACCCGGACCTCTGCTGCTGTGAGGCAGCAATGCTATCCCCTGTGCCACCACAAGCTCTCCGAGAGCAACAGGAATACAAACACACAGACACACCCAAACACACATACATTAATACACACATTTGTTGATAGAAGCAATCAGATTTAGATACTCCCACTCACACACAAATTCAAGAACCAAAATTGCTGCAACACTCCAGAATAACGCACACTTAGGAACACTCGTCAGGTACTCTGTTGCTCACACACAAACACGCACACACACACATGCATACTGGTACAGACAATATAGACACACGCAACACACACACGATAGGGGGGCAGGATAACAGCTACTCCCTGTCCATTGATGGTGGGGTGATCAAGTAAAACCGCGTGACAGCCTGGAACTCAGGTCCACGTCCCATTTCTCACCTCTTGCAACCTTCACCGGCAATGGATAAACAGTGGATTCAGTCTCCTGCCCATTTCCGGCAAGAGGCTGAATAAATTATTTCAATCTATTTTAAAACAAATTTAAATGAAATTAGTGAGCCTGGGATGGAATTGTGCGCCACACTTGCCTTTGCAGCCTCACCGGGAGAGGTTGGGTCCGGTGAGGAAAACAGCTGGCCACATGTATGAGGACGAGTCATGATGACCTCGCCGGGAGAACTGAAGGCCATTGAGGACACCGGGCAAGGTCGAGGGCAAAGGTAGGTGCCCCTTGGGCAATGCCCACCGGGCAGTACCAGGGAGTGGGGCATGAGGTGGTGGGGTCTACAGGGGCGGAGCCTGAAGGTAGCGGGGCCGACTCTGAACGTAGTTGCAGGGTCGGAGAGGGTCCCGTTACCACACTGCCCGCTGTCTGTGGGGTGGGGTGGTCCCCGCTGCCACTCTGCACGTGATTGGTGTTGGTAAGGAGGGGGGCATCACTGCCTCTCTGCATGCACATTGGGGTAGGGAGGGGGTCTCGCTGCCACACCGAACGTGATTGGTGGAGGCAGGGAGGGGGGCATCACTGCCTCTTTGCATGCACAGTGGGGTAGGGATGGGGTTTCGCTGCCTCTCTGCATGCACAGTGGGGTAGGGAGGGGGTCTCGCTGCCTCTCTGCATGCACAGTGGGGGTAGTGTGGGGTCTCGCTGCCTCTCTGCATGCACAGTGGGGTAGGGAGGGGGTCTCACTGCCTCACTGCATGCACAGTGGGGTAGGGAGGGGGTCTCGCTGCCTCTCTACATACACAGTGGGGTGGGGAGGGGGTCTGGTTGCCTCTCTGCATGCACAGTGGGGTAGGGAGGGGGGCATCACTGCCTCTCTGCATGCACAGTGGGGTAGGGAGGGGTCTCGCTGCCTCTCTGCATGCACAGTGGGGTAGGGAGGGGGTCTTGCTGCCTCTCTGCCTGCACAGTGGGGTAGGGAGGGGGATCTTGCTGCCTCTCTGCCTGCACAGTGGGTTAAGGAGGCGTGCCCTGCTGACACTCTGCATGCAATTGGTGTGGGGGAAGGGGCGGTGATTGGTCCAGGTGGTGGGGAGGGGGCTGGGTCTATATCTGGTCGGGGGCTGCTCAGAAAGAGCTGAGGACCCCCGGACTACCTGGGGGCAGCTGCTGTGCTGAAGCGAGCTGCAGCAGCAGAGAGCTGACAGATGTCTCTCTCAGACCAGGCAGCTCACTGCTGGCTGCAATTGCGCATTTGCAACCAGATAGGTTTGGGAGGTGGTGGGTATCCCAGCCAGCGCTGTGAGAGCTGCAAGTGATGGGGCCACTGCTGTGGGTGGTCCAACAGCCATCGAGTTTTAACAGCACAAAATGAGGCCCTTCGACCATTATGTCTGAATAGGTCATCAAACACCTATCCAATCCAATCCCATTTTCCAGCACTCGATCCATAGCCTTGTCATAGAGTTTACAGAATGGAAACAGGCCCTTCGGCCCATCTTATCCATGCTGCCCTTTCTTTTTAAACCCCTAAACTAATCCCAATTGCCCACATTTGCCCCATATCCCTCTATACCCATCGTGCCCATTTAACTATCTAAACGCTTTTAAAAAATAAAATTGTACCCGCCTCTACTACTGCCTCTGGCAGCTCGTTCCAGACACTCACCACCCTCTGTGTGATAAAATTGCCCCTCTGGACACTTTTGTATCTTTCCCCTCTCTCCTTAAACCTGTGCCATCTAGTTTTAGACTCCCCTACCTTTAGGAAAAGATATTGACTATTGAGCTGATCTGTGCCCCTCATTATTTTATAGACCTCTAGAAGATCACCCCTCAGCCTCCTACGCTCCAGAGAAAAAAGTCCCAGTCTATTCAGCCTATCCTTATAACTCAATCCATCAAGTCCCAGTCGCATCCTCGGAAATCTTTTCTGCACTCTTTCTAGTTTAATAATTATATGCTCTGGCGTTTGAGTTGCTGATCTAAATGCCTCTTGTGGTTTTTCCCGCTTCTACCATCCTTTCAGGCCGTGAGCTGCAGATCCCATCACCCTGTGGATGAAAACATTTTCCCTCAAATCCACACAAACACCTGCCCTTTACCTTAACTCCACGCCCCTCTGGTTATTGACACCTCTACTAAAGGGAAAAGGTTTCTTCCTATCCGTGTGCCACATAATTGTGTTCATATCACTCAGCTCCCCCCCCACCCCCCGCCCCCACCTGAAAGCATTCCCCACCACCACCCACTACACCCACTCCACCTCCAGCCGTCTCTGCTCTAAGGTAAAAAACCCAGCCTAACCAGCCTCTCCTCATAGCTGAAACTCTCCAGCCCAGGCAGCATCCTGGTGAATCTCCTCTCCACCGTCTCCAGTATAATCACATCCTTCCTGTAGTGTGATGACCAGAGCTGTGCACAGTTCTCTTGCTCTGGTCCAACCAGCATTTTATACACTTCCATCATCACCTCCCAGCTCTTATAGTCTATGCTGCGGCTGCTAAAGGCAAGTATCCTACATGTCGTCTTAACCACCTCATCTACCTGTCTTGCTGCTTTTGGAGATCCACATATCTGCAGCCCAAATTCATTCTGGTCCTCTGCACTTCCTCAGACTCGACCGGACATGGTACATTTCCTTGCCCGGATAGTCGTCCCAAATGCATGGCCTCACATTGGTCAGGTGTAAATTACATTTGCCCATTTGCCCAGCCTTTCAGTTTCCTCAGCACGGTGGCACAGTGGTTAGCACTGCTGCCCCACAGCGCCAGGGACGTGTGTTCCATTTCTGGCTTGGACCACATCTGTGTGGAGTTTGCACATTCTCCCCGTGTCTGCATGGGTTTCCTCTGGGTGCTCCAGTTTCCGCCCACAGTCGGAAGACTTGTGGGTTAGGTGGATTGGCCAGGATATACTGGACTTACTGTCAGGGAGAATTGCTTGGGTAAATGCATGGGGTTCAGGGGATATCGCCTGGGTGGGATTGTGCTCAGTCCAGACTCGATGGGCTGAATGGCCTCCTTCTGCACTGTAGGATTCTATGATTCCTGTCATCTAAGGCTTTCCTCCTCAATATTTACCACACCACCAATTTTTGTATCATCTGCAAACTTACTGATCACACCTCACACATTCAAGTCCAGACCATCAATGTACACTACAAACAGCAAGGGACCCAGCATCGATCCCTGTGGAACCCCACTGAACACAGGCTTGCAGTCACAAAAACAACCTTCCACCATCACCCTCTGCCACTCAGCCATTTTGAATATAATTTACCAAATTGACCTGGTTCCAATCGGAATCACTTCCTTGTTCAGTCTTCCATATTTGTCAAAAGCTTTTCTGAAGAACACGTAGACTACATCGACTGCACTTCCCTCATCTCCTCATCCAGTCACCTCCTCAATATATTCCAGCGAATTGTCAGACATGATCTCCCCCTGTCAAAGGCACGCTGACTATTGTTCATAAATCCTTACCTCTCGAAGTGGAGATTAATTCTGTCCCTCAGGTTGTTTTCCAATCATTTCCCGAACACGGATATGGTGATGGTGGTGTCCTGGCCGTGATCTTGGATATCTCCAGGGCACCTTGCAGGATGGCAGTATGGCACAGTGGTTAGCACTGCTGCCTCACAGCATCAGGGATCCCATTTCAATTCCTGGGATTCCATCAGCACCAGTGAAGCTTCTTTTTAAAACTTTGTTCCATTCTCACATCTCGCCTGTTGGGATTTCTCCTATTACAAGAACGTGTGGTGTTCCTCTGGAAAGAATCCACTGTGAGCAAGTCCAGTTTCTCGCAGCTCCCCAATGTCCACATTCAGCCTTGTAAATTCAGTCTCGGTCACAGCCGTCCCGTGTACATCATCAACCTGCATAAGTTCATTGGTAAGGTCAGGGCACATCGTGCTGATGTTTCAGCTTGAGATGCAAAAGACTGATTTGATTTGAATTGATTTGGTTTATTATTTTCACATATAATAAATATGTGATCCAAGCCGGGAATCGAACTCAGGTCCCTGTGAGACAGCAGTGCTAACCATTGTGCCACCATGCTGCCGACTCAGGAACAGCTTCTTCTCTGCTGCCATCTGACGTTTTAATGGGCCCACATCGCATTCAGATGATCTTATTCTACACCCTCGCTCTGAGTCCAACATTACATTCTGCACTCTCTCCTTCTCCATGTTCAGGGTTACAGTGTTACAGAGTTCAGTGTTGGGCCAGGGAGATGGTGTCTGTGGACCTGTTGGGGAGGTTGGTGAACTGTAGTGTATCCAGGCAATCTGGGAGGCCGGAATTGATTCATGCCATGACTAACCTTTTGATGCATTTCATAACATTGGATATAAAGTGAAAAGTGTTGTTGCTTGAGTGCCATACAGACAAAGCATACTGTACATAGAGAAGGAGAGAGGGCAGAATGTAATGTTGCAGTCATAGCTAGGATGTAGTAAAAGATCATCTTAATGCAATGTGGGTCCATTCAAACGTCTGATGGCAGCAGAGAAGCTGTTCCTGAGTCGGCAGCATGGTGGCACAATGGTTAGCGCTGCTGTCTCACAGGAACCTGAGTTCGATTCCCAGCTTGGATCACTGTCTGTGTGGAATTTGCACATTCCACCCGTATGCGCATGGGTTTGCTCCGGATGCTCCAGTTTTCCCCCACAGTCCAAAATGTGCAGGTTAGGTTGATTGGCCATGTTAACTGCCCATTAGCGTCCTGGGATATGTATGTTTGGGGGATTAGCAGGGTGCATATGTGGGATTTCGGGGATAGGACCTGGGTGGGATTGTTGTCGGCGTAGACCCGATGGGTCAAATGGCCCCCTTCTGCACTGTAGTGATTCTATGATTCTATGAGTCGGTTGGTCCATGTCCTCACACATTTTTTATCTTTTTCTCTGATGGAACAAGTGGGAAAAGTTGATGTCCGTGGTGCGCTATTCCTGAATTAGGCTGGTTGCTTTTGTGAGGTAACGGGAGGTTGAGACAGAGTTAATGAGTGGGAGGTTGGTTTGAGTGATGGACTGGTCTGCATTCACCAAGAACAAAGAACAAAGAACAAAGAACAATACAGCACAGGAACAGGCCCTTCGGCCCTCCAAGCCCGCGCCGCTCCCCGGTCCAGGATTGAATCCCGAATCCAGGATCCCCGCCCAATTTTCCAGCCTATCTACATACCAATATCCTATCCACCGAGCTGTCCCTCACAGCTACGATGCTTTGTTCATTACAACCTATTAACTTACCCCCACCCCCCCATTCCAGACCATGTGATCTCCAGGGAGAGGCGAAAACCCAGAGTGAAAAACCCCAGGGCCAATATGGGGAAAAAAAATCTGGGAAATTCCTCTCCGACCCCCTGAGGCGATCGAAACGAGTCCAGGAGATCACAATGGCCCCGATCGGAAAATGCTTCCCAACCCTAGTCATTTCCACTTCCACGAACACCATATGAATTCCCTGCCCCCGAGACAGGTTCCCAACTATCCGCAGTCTCACTCTGTACTGGCACCAGCAAGATGATCGTAGAATGAAGCCTTGAAACGAGAAACCAGGAACAATTAGCCCGCGCCGCTCCCTGGTCCAAACTAGACCACTCTTTTGTATCCCTCCATTCCCACTCCGTTCATATAGCTGTCTAGATAAGTCTTAAACGTTCCCAGTGTGTCCGCCTCCACCACCTTGCCCGGCAACACATTCCAGGCCCCCACGACCCTCTGTGTGAAATATGTCCTTCTGATATCTGTGTTAAACCTCCCCCCCTTCACCTTGAACCTATGACCCCTCGTGAACGTCACCACCGACCCGGGGAAAAGCTTCCCACCGTTCACCCTATCTATGCCTTTCATAATTTTATACACCTCTATTAAGTCTCCCCTCATCCTCCGTCTTTCCAAGGAGAACAACCCCAATTTCCCCAATCTCTCCTCATAACCAAGCCCCTCCATACCAGGCAACATCCTGGTAAACCTCCTCTGTACTCTCTCCAAAGCCTCCACGTCCTTCTGGTAGTGTGGCGACCAGAACTGGACGCAGTATTCCAAATGCGGCCGAACCAACGTTCTATACATCTGCAACATCAGACCCCAACTTTTATACTCTATGCCCCGTCCTATAAAGGCAAGCATGCCATATGCCTTCTTCACCACCTTCTCCACCTGTGACGTCACCTTCAAAGATCTGTGGACTTGCACACCCAGGTCCCTCTGCGTCTCTACACCCTTTATGGTTCTTCCATTTATCGTGTAGCTCCTCCCTACATTATTCCCACCAAAATGCATCACTTCGCATTTATCAGGATTGAACTCCATCTGCCATTTCCTTGCCCAAATTTCCAGCCTATCTATATCCTTCTGTAGCCTCTGACAATGTTCCTCACTATCTGCAAGTCCTGCCAGTTTTGTGTCGTCCGCAAACTTACTGATCACCCCAGTTACTCCTTCTTCCAGATCATTTATATAAATCACAAACAGCAGAGGTCCCAATACAGAGCCCTGCGGTACACCACTAGTCACAGGCCTCCAGCCGGAAAAAGACCCTTCCACTACCACCCTCTGTCTTCTATGACCAAGCCAGTTCTCCACCCATCTAGCCACCTCCCCCTTTATCCCATGGGATCCAACCTTTTTCACTAGCCTACCATGAGGGACTTTGTCAAATGCTTTACTAAAGTCCATATAGACAACATCCACGGCCCTTCCTTCGTCAACCATTTTGGTCACTTCTTCAAAAAACACCACCAGGTTCGTGAGGCATGACCTCCCTCTCACAAAACCATGTTGACTATCGTTAATGAGTTTATTCCTTTCTATATGCGCATACACCCTATCTTTAAGAATCTTCTCCAACAACTTCCCCACCACGGACGTCAAGCTCACCGGCCTATAATTACCCGGGTTATCCTTCCTACCCTTCTTAAATAACGGGACCACATTGGCTATCCTCCAATCCTCTGGGACCTCACCTGTGTCCAGTGACGAGACAAAGATTTGCGTCAGAGGCCCAACTATTTCACCTCTCGTCTCCCTGAGCAGCCTTGGATAGATTCCATCAGGCCCTGGGGATTTGTCAGTCTTTATATTCTCTAACAAACCTAACACTTCCTCCTTTGTAATGGAGATTTTCTCCAACGGTTCAACACTCCCCTCCGAGACACTCCCAGTCAACACATCCCTCTCCTTAGTGAATACCGACGCAAAGTATTCATTTAGGATCTCCCCTACCTCTTTGGGCTCCAAGCATAAGTCCCCACTTTTGTCCCTGAGAGGTCCGATTTTTTCCCTTACAACCCTTTTGTTCCTAACGTATGAATAAAATGCCTTGGGATTCTCCTTAATCCTGTCTGCCAAGAACATTTCGTGACCCCTTTTTGCTCTTCTAATTCCCCGTTTGAGTATTTTCCTACTTTCATTATACTCCTCCAGAGCTCCCTCCGTTTTTAGCTGCTTGGACCTAACATACGCCTCTCTTTTCCTTTTGACCAGTCCCTCAATTTCCCTGGTTATCCACGGTTCTCTAATCCTACCCTTCCTATCCTTCTTTTTTACAGGCACATGCTTGTCCTGTAGCCCTAACAACCGTTCCTTAAAAGACTGCCACATACCAGATGTGGATTTACCCTCAAACAGCCTCTCCCAATCAAGAGCTGCCAATTTCTGCCTGATCCCAATAAGGTTAGCCTTCCCCCAATCCAACACCTTACCCTTGGGACACCACTCATCCTTTTCCATCACTATCCTAAAGCTAACAGAATTGTGGTCACTATTTGCCACATGTTCCCCGACCAAAACTTTGAAGACCTGACCGGGCTCATTCCCCAGCACCAGGTCCAGTATAGCCCCCTCTCTAGTTGGGCTGTCCACATATTGTTCCAACGAACCCTCCTGTACACATTTTACAAATGCCTCACCATCCAGAGTCCCTGCCCTCAGCGATTTCCAGTCTATACCAGGGAAATTGAAGTCTCCCACTACAACAACCCTATATTTCCTGCACCTATCCAGTATCTCCTGACATATCCATTCTTCCACTTCCCTTGGGCTGTTGGGGGGCCTGTAGTACACCCCCAACATAGTGACTGCGCCTTTCCTGTTTCTAAGCTCCACCCAGAGTGACTCGCTACACGACTCCTCCGAATTGTCCTCCCTCTGCACCGCTGTAATATGCTCTCCAACCAATACCGCTACTCCCCCACCTCTTTTGGCCCCTCCTCTGTCTCGCCTAAAACACTTGTACCCTGGAATATTCAGCTGCCAGTCCTGTCCCTCTTTCAACCAAGTCTCTGTCACCGCAACCACATCCAAATTCCTCGTGCGCATTAAGGCCCCAAGTTCGTCTGTTTTACCTGCTACGCTCCTTGCATTGAAGTATAAGCACTCCAGACCCCCAGGCTCAGTGAGGTCGTCCTCCCCCAGAGTGCTCTTCTTCTTTGCCAGCCTTGTCCCAGCCCCAAGCTCGTCCCCAGCCACCACACTTATAGACCTAATAGTTTGATCCCCACCCCCCTGCCATACTAGTTTAAACCCCCCCGAACTGCATTAGCAAAGCTCCCAGCCAGGATATTTGTGCCCTTCCAACTTAGTTGTGACCCCTCCCTCTTGTACAGGTGCCATCCTCTCCTGAAAACCTCCCATTGGTCTATGAAAATAAAGCCCTCCCTCCTGGACCAGTCCTTTAGCCAGGCATTCATTTGAACCAACTCCCTATTCTTATCCTCAGTGGCACGAGGCATTGGGAGCAGCCCAGAGATGGCCACCCTAGTGACCCTACTTTTTAACCTATTTCCCAACTCCCTGAATTGCTCCCTTAGGACCCCCCTACTCTTCCTATCTACGTCATTTCCACCAATGTGTATAATGACATCCGTTTCTTTATCTTCCCCTTTTGAAGTTTCTCGCAGTCTTGGACAGAGCAGGAGCCATACCAAGCTAGAATGTTATTTATGGTGCATCTGTAAAAGTTGATGAGAGTCGCAGCTGACATGCCAAATGTCCCTAAACCTCTGAGAAAATAGAGGCGTTCGGAGACTTTTTTAATTATAGGGACGTCATGGAGGAACCAGGAAAGGTTTTTCGTGATGTGGACCCTAAAACGTGAAGCTCTCGACTATTTCAACTTCATCCCATTGATGTAGATCGGGGCATGTACTCCACTAGGCTTCCAGAAGTCGATTTGCTTTGTTGACATTGAGGAAGAGATTATTGTTGTCGCCCCAGTTCACCAGATTCTCTGTCTCTTCCTCCGACCCACTGCAGGTGTCATCAGCAAACTTGGGAACCGAGTTGCAGGGGAATTTGGCCACACAGTCACCAGTGTATAAGGAGTATAGTAAGGGGCTGAGGACGCAGCCTTACGGGGCACCGCTGTTCAGGATGATTGTGAAGGAGATGTTGTTGATTGTCCTTAATTTTGCTCTCTATGGATTAGGAAGTTGAGGATCCAATTGCAGAGGCAGGAGCCAAGCCCAGCGCCACGAACTTTGGACATGAGTTTCGTAGGACTAATGGTGTTGCAGGCTGAGCTGTAGTTGATAAACACGAGTCTGTGTTCCAGGGTTCACTGTCGGGCCCGGGAGATGGCATTGTGGACCTGTTGTGGATGTCGGTGAACTGTCGTGGATCCAGGCAATCTGGGAAGCCGGAACTGATTCATGCCATGACTAACCTTTTGATGCATTTCATAATATTGGACATCAGAGTCACCGGACGATAGGCATTAAGGCAGCCTGCTTGGCTTTTCCTTTGGTACTGGCCTTTGTTTGAGTTTTACCTGGTGCATAGATTGGCAACCTTCCTGCCGAGAGACGACTGCAGCTGCACTGGTCCAGTAGACCAACGTGGGACAGCAGTAATCGCACTGAGCATTATGGACGATAGCGATTCGCTGAACCCTGAAACTTTCTCCCACTCTTGAAAGAAACACTGGAAGTTGTGTTCTGTGCCAATCGAGTGTGAGATTACTATTTTTTCCTGTGTTGTGCTAACAGTGGCCACAATGCTGTGATCTCCTCTCCAGGGTACAGTTCTGTGTAAGTATAATAGAGATTCTGTGCTGTCAAGGCATCAGGATCTCCCTCTGCCAATTGTTAGTATTGTCCAGAGGCAAGGGTCAAACCAGCCCTCTTTGGTACCAGCTCTGTTGCAGGGGTTGTCAGTAAACTGTCTGAGAGACGACAGATTACCATCTACAGGATTCCAGTCTGGATTTTCTGTCAGGGTTTACTCCCTCACCCTTGGAGCTGAGTGAGGGTCAATGTTGTGGACTCTCCGGAAAGCTCTCTCCCAAATGTATACCAGTGTGTTGCTACCATGGACTGCACGGTGACACAGTAGTTAGCACTGCTGATTCACAGCGTCAGGGAGCTGGGTTCAATTCCAGGCTTGGGTCACTGTCTGTGTGGAGTTTGGACCTTCTCCCCGTGTCTGTGTGGGTTTCCTCCGGATGCTCCACTTTCCTCTCACACTGCAAAAGACGTGCTGGTTTAAAAAAAAGATTTAAGTCATTTTATGTGTATACATTCTTTTTTATTTTAACCCATCCTCAGTCCAAATGGTAACTTCTTTCCCTGAATCCTGTCTAATTTTATTCTTTATTTCCCTTCCTGACAGTGAACATAATCACAATTGTGACTCTGACGAGCAGAAACTGTGGTCTGTCCAAATGTGTGACTCGTTACCTGGTGGCCATGTCAGCGGGGGATCTGCTGGTCGTTATCCTCGACCTGATATTCAGACACATTCCCATTCTTTATCCGGAACAGTTTGATTTCCTGCGCTGGGTTCCCGTGTGTAACATCCACGCCGTCCTGCTTTATGCAGCCACTGACTGTTCTGTCTGGTTCACCGTCACTTTCACCTTTGATCGATTTGTGGCCATTTGCTGCCCCAAGCTGAAGAGTAAATATTGCAGTGAGAAATCGGCGGCTGTGGTTCTGGGAACAGTGACGGTGCTGAGCTGTTTAAAGAACATCTTCTGGTATTTTATGTTATTAAATAGATATCAGCTGGTGAACGACCCCTGGTTTTGTTGGGTCACAATGGATGTTCTGGAATCTCCGGTCTGGGGAACAATCGAGTTCCTCCACAACATTCTAACCCCGGCTGCCCCGTTCGTCCTGATTCTGCTGCTCAACGTTTTCACCGTCAGACACATTTTAATGAGCAGCAGAGCCCGCAGGAGACTCCGGGCTCACAGCAGTGGGGAGAATCCCAGAGACCCAGAGATGGAGAGTCGCAGGAAATCCATCATTTTACTGTTTGTTATCTCAGCCAATTTCATCCTCTTATGGTCGACATTAATGGTTTATTCTATATGGAGTCGGATGTATGATTTGGGCTATAAGTCGGTCTGGTTAGATTACTATGTTATGGAATTTGGTTTCATGTTGCAACTCACAAGTTGTTGTACAAACACTGCCATTTATGCTGTGACACAGACTCACTTCAGGCAGCAGCTCATCAATCTGCTGAAAGCTCCCCTTACTTCAATTCTTCAACTCATTGGACCCTGAGAGGAAACTACAACTACAAGACCCCTGACTCTTTCTATTGGACTTTCAAATATAAATAACAAACAGTTGCCATGTCTGGTGGCCAGGTATGGATACGAATATTTGCCCGTGGGTCAGTGTTGACAATATCAACAAGGGCAGAAGTACCACCAATCACTACTCTTCACACTTGGGAATGGCCAGGACATCCAGAGACGTGGCTGCACACGGAGAGTGCCGGTCCGTTCATGGGGTCTATGTTCCTGAAATGGTAGATGCTGATTCAAAATGGATGGCCGTTCACAGGGTGAGTTACTCAAACACAAGGACAAGAGTGGAGAAACTTCACACCTCTTTCATGACACCCGGGATCCCGGAAATGTTAGTTCCTGAAAATAAACCACTCTTCATCAGCCAGGAATTTGTGCATTCGATGAAGTTGGACAGAATTTGACACGTTTGGGCAGTGTCATATTATGATGTGGAGATGCCGGCGTTGGACTGGGGTAAACACAGTAAGAAGTTTACAACACCAGGTTAAAGTCCAACAGGTTTATTTGGTAGCAAAAGCCACTTTTGCTACCAAATAAACCTGTTGGACTTTAACCTGGTGTTGTTAAACTTCTTACAGTGTCATATTACCCATCATCCAATGGCCTGGCAGAAAGAGCGGCCCAAACAGTAAAAGCAGGTTCAAAATACCATCCCTCAGTCTCTTTGGACACCAAACCATCCAGATTTCATCTTCAATTACAGAATGACACCCTCCAACCTCCCCCCGACCTCCCCTCTTCAACAACTGGAATAGCCCCAGCAGAGTTGGTCATGGGAAGTTCACTCCGCCCAATGTTAAGTCTGACCTTCTGAAGGTGGGAGCTAACACCCAGTGCCGTTCCCACCAGCCGGGAGAGGCACCTAAAGGCAGGTGATAGGTTATTGGTAAAGAATCATGGCAATGGGTCCACGTGGTTATGAGGCACGGTCGAGTCTGGAACAGGGCCAGTTTCCTATCAAGTCCGCTTGGGAGATACCATCCTATGGGAATGCTTCAATCATCTACAAGCCATGAAGCCCCAAGCCGTGCAGGAAAAAGCAATTCCCAGCAGACCGGGAACTTTGGAAAGAATTCCAGGCACTCCGGCTCCTGTTCCTCATCTCCGCCAGTGGGAACCTCGGAGTCTGAAATGGACACAGTGGGTTTAGCCTCTCGACCACATTGTCACCCGATAAAGGGAACTCGGGCCACACGCTCATGGTGGAAGAGGCGAGCTCCGGTCTGCTGAACCCCACTCACTTCCGAGGCTGAGCAGCAGGAACCGGACCCAGCATTGAAACTCCAAAAAATGCTTCCAAGGTGGTCAGCCCTCGGCGGTTACTCAGACCTAGAGGGGGAGGGGGGGCAGTGACTTCAATCAGGTTCATGAGTTGGACACGGGCAAATATAAACTACCAAACTGAGGCCTGTGAAATGTGCCCACTCAGGGAGCTCCACAGAGTGCAAGCTGCAGAGAGTGAAGCACTGAGAGCTGGGCTAAGTGTGGGAGTTTAGGGAAGTGGTGGAGAGGTATTGCTGTGTCTTGTGTCCCTTACTGCCCGGTCCCTTACGGCCAGGTCCAGTGTGGGTAGGTGTCCCCCAGACATTACTGTTCTGAAAGTGACGTGAGCAGATGTGTTTATTGAGACTTTCAGAAGGCTTTCGACAAGGTCTCACATCGCAGACTGCCATGTAAAGTGAAAGCACATGGGATTACAGGCAATGTTTTGAGACGGATAGAAAGCTGGTTCACTGATAGAAAGCAAAGAGTTGGCGATAAATGGGCCTTTTTCTGATTAGCAGTCAGTGTCTAGTGGGGTTCTGCAGGAATCTGTGCACGGACCCCAACTGCTCACATTATATATTAATTATTTTGAAAATGGAACTAGATTGCTTTTTAACCAGCTGCTCCTTCCACAACCATTGCTTTTTAACCAGCTGTCCCTTCCACAACCATTGCTTTTTAACCAGCTGCTCCTTCCACAACCATTGCTTTTTAACCAGCTGTCCCTTCCACAACCATTGCTTCGATTTGAAAGAAATGCCATTCAATTGTGGACAGCTCTGGAAGTTTCCATATTCCCGTCTTGCAAGTTATAGATAACCGTTTGTAATCTTGATGTACTATTACTACACTTGCTTTTTGCTTCCTAATGCAAAGCATTTGGTGCCACTATATCTGAATTCATTGGAGAAATGACAGACACGAATAAACACCTAAAAGATCAGCGAACTTTTAACTGCAGTCTGAATCTACAGTTGTGCCAGGAGTATGATTCAAACTTGTACCCAGTTTGTACAGTCATGTTTTTAAATCTGCTAAATTTACAGCTCTCTGAAATAGTGAGAGAATTCAAAATAACAAATGGATTATTGCTCACGGATTCACCACTTCAGAACAACCTGCACGAACTCTGGGTTCTGCTCAACTTCCTCCTCCTGGATGTCTTCAATTCGTCTGCAGTAAGTAATGAGAAAAGCAGCTTGACAGTGACTGTACCGTTTGTCTAAGGTTCAATTACAGTGTTTCAACCTATTTCTCTTTGGAAGGCATGAGAGAAAGCTGCAAAGTTGTGTCTTTGGGAATCACTGGGTCCCTTTTCCCTCTCACTCCTTCCAGTCGTGTCTGGGGCAGTTTCGGGGCTGGAGAGGATTGTCCTCATTCACTGGGGGAGCAAGGGGAGAAAACTGTTCTCTGTCCCCGAGGTTTAATGCAGCCTCTGTGACTAGGCCTCAATTCAAGGCCTAATCTCAGAGGGCCCTCAGAGTGTCCTTTTGTATTTGCTTCATTCCCGAACAGTGTCTGTGCTGAAGTGGGAGAACTCCATGGTTAAAAGCAAAATAATTCATTTTATTCAGGATGAGATTGTGGGTTTTCCTGCTCTCGCTCTCTCTGTCTCCCATCGTTCTCCTTTGATTGTGAGTTATCAGAGAGAGAAATGGGAACTGGAGGGTAACAGTGAGAGAGGGGGAACGGGAGGGTAACAGAGCAGTTTGCTTGTGGGATCTTGCTGTGAGTATTTTCCCTGCAGCCTATCCTGCTGGGAGACCGTGGTTCCGCTCCCCAAATTCAGTGCACTGACAACTGACTGTGATTGCTTCCATCTCCCACCACTGCCCCCAGCCTCATTTCTCAATGTGAATCAGTGATCAACACAAACAGTGGTCACAGGGTGACATGATTTAAAATGGTCAGACAGACACCTTTCAGAGAGCATTTCAATCCAGATTCATCGTCAGAGAGAGAGAGAGAGATTATCCAGAGCAGGCGAGAGAGAGAGGAGGGCGATGGGTACGTACAGAGATAGGGGGAGATAAACAGGCAGAGAGAGGGAGAGAGAACAGAGATAGATCATCAAGTGCAGGAGAGAGAGAAGAGGGGGGTGGATAGGGACAGAGATGATGGAGGTAAGAGAGAGGGGGAATTAGAGAGAGAGAAACAGAGAGGAGTGACTGTGCTGGAAGTGGAAGGTTCCCTGTTCATGTCAAATGTACAAACAGCACCAAACCTGGAGTGATGTCCCCTTATTTTAACTGGGGAGGGGTGGAAGGAAGAGGGGCAGAGAGAGGGAGAGGTGTGGTCCCTCATTCCCACTGACTTCACCTCAATCCTCACTTAAATATCACATTGTATCTGGCCACGTTCAGACTGTGTGGGATCTTGCTGTCCACTCATGCTCTGTGCCTCCTCCCTGCCCCATATTCCTCACACTGTATCAGTGTCCACATTTTAAACATAAAAGATTGAGTGAAAGGAGGGTGGGATATGGAGAGGAACAGGGTAAGGCAGAGCTGCAGAGAGGGCGTTTCGATCGAGTTCTCACAGGGGCTTGGAATGAAAAAGGCTGCGATTGGGACCCGGTTTAATTGGCCAAATGGACAGTGCCTGTGTTTTACTCTCAGTAATGTCACGGTGCTGTGTGAGAGCCCAGGGCAGCGCTTCAATCTACTTTTACTGAGTTTCTCTTTGTAACATTCTCAGTCTCCCTCTCACTGCGAAGCACTCGGGAGGGAGAGGGAGCTGAAATTCACATTCCTGAGCCTGGGGGAAAAGCTTGTTCTCAATCCCAGAGTCCTACTTGTGTTTTTAGACAGGGCGCTGTGATTTGTGGATTTAAAGGATTGTTCTGTTTCACTGGGCCTCAATTCAAGGCCTGTGTGACTAGGCCTCAATTCAAGGCCCGGGTGACTTGGCCTCAATTCAAGGCCTGTGTGACCTGGCCTCAATTCAAGGCTTGTGTGACTAGACCTCAATTCAAGGCCTGTGTGACTAGGCCTCAATTCAAGGCCTGTGTGACTCGGCCTCAATTCAAGGCCTGTGTGACTAGGCCTCAATTCAAGGCCTGTGTGACTCGGCCTCAATTCAAGGCCTGTGTGCGTAGGCCTCAATTCAAGGCCTGTGTGAGTAGGCCTCAATTCAAGGCCTGTGTGAGTAGGCCTCAATTCAAGGCCTGTGTGGCTCGGCCTCAATTCAAGGCCTAATCTCAGGGGCACCTTTGCATTTCCTTAATTCCTGAACAGGGTTTAAGTGGCTGAATTCAATGGTTCAATAAAATGTGCAGCAGCCACTTCAGGGTGGGATTGTGGGTTTTCCATGCTCCCCCTCCCACTGTTCTCTTCTCATTCTGAGCTTTAAAACATGATGCACAGCGTACATCATTATTTTAAACGGTCAGACAGCAACTTATCAGAGAGAGCACTTCAGTCCAGATTCACACTGAGATAGAGAAACAGCAGAGATCAGGACAGATTATCCAGAGCAGAAGAGGGAGGGGTGCAGAGATTGTGTATTGGATAGGTCTAGATCTGGGGGGAGAGTGAAAGAGACAGAGAGGGGGGCGGGGGTGATAGAAGCTTCATTGCTGAGATTTAATGTATTGATATCGAATGAGGGAGATTCTCAGTGTTGGTGCGGTTTGTAAAATGAGTCAGAAGCACAGCTGGAGGTGGGGTTAAACGCAGAGGGAGAGACACAGATCAGGGAATGGATGGGGGAGTGGGGAGCCTCCCCTGTTTCTTTACAGCCCAGCCTCTGGAGTAAACCCGTCCCCACCCACTCCCCCCACCAAAAATGCTTTGATGTGTTTCATTAATTTAATACTGGGACAGTCACAAGGCATTTGCACTTTCATTTCATTTTGAAATCTGTTCCCCTTTGAACAAAGGACAAAGAACAGTACAGCACAGGAACAGGCCCTTTGGCCCTCCAAGCCCGTGCCGCTCCCTAGTCCAAACTCGACCATTCTTTTGTAGCCCTCCATTCCCACTCCGTTCATGTGGCTATCTAGATAAGTCTTAAACGTTCCCAGTGTGTCCGCCTCCACCACCTTGCCTGGCAGCGCATTCCAGGCCCCCAGCACCCTCAGGGCTCTGGTAGTGCGGCGACCAGAAATGGACGCAGTATTCCAAATGGTCAGAGTTTGATAATGGGAAGGATGTGGAAATGAATGTTTTCTCCCCGCACCCCAGAGAAAATAAGGCTGAGAGGAGACTTGATAGAGAGATTCAAGATCCTAAGAATTATGGACTGGTTAAAGAGTGAGAAACTCTTCCCTCTCAAGAGATGGTCAGGAACTAGAGGGCACCGATTCTAATTGATGGGGAAATGGATCAGAAGTGAAGTGAGAAAAAGCACTTCACCGAGAGGCTGTTTGGAATCTGGAACAATCTTCCTGAAATCCTGTTCCAGTATTCAATAACATGATGGCTGATCTGTGATCGAACTCTCTACCTCTTTACCCCTTGGACTAAGGGAAATCTATCAACCCCAGATTTAAAATGATAACAAATGACTGAGCATCAATAGCCATTTGCAGAAGATTGTTTCAAACTAACTCCACACCACATCTGGCAATGATTTCATTGCTACATTTCTAAAATCCTAAACTGAGGCTAACATCCAAATGTCCCCAAGTCCTGGAGTCCCAACCAGCAGAAAAACTTGTTCTTTATTATCCTTTACCTCTTTATTTTAAATGTTTGATTAAATCAGGCTCTAATTTAAATTCCAGCGGTTATTTAATTTAAGCTAAATTAATGTCACAACATTACTGCCATCTTTTACCCAAAACTTAGCTTCAGACCGTGTCCCTCTATATTTAACCAGCCCGTCTCTGACATCTCCTCCAGTCACACAACCCTGTGAGATGTCTGCACCGCTCTAATTGTGGCATCATGAGCGTTCCACATGCAACATGACTTGCATCGATAAACTCTCATCTCCAACATTTCAATTGAAATTTCAAAGCTCAATGGCTTTGAAGCCGAATGGTCCAGATTGCCATGGCCTTCAATGTGAACAGGTTGTTAGTGATGTCACTACAGAGGTTGCCTAGGAAACAATGACTGAACACAGGGGGTGAATGTGAGAAGCTGAAGTTTCCACTTGAAGACATTCCCAGTGTCTCTGAGCAGCTGAACTGGGGAAGCCTTTGGGCAGAGACTGTGCTGCTGCTATTGCCCTTCCCGGCCACCAGGCGTCTCTGTAACGCTCCCGGGGGCTGCCTGTGCGCATGTGCGGGGCGGGAATGCTCCCAGAGGTCAGCGCGCGGGACGCCGCCGCCTTGATGCCGTCTCCCCTGGCAACCGCAAGATGGTCGCCGCCGGAGGTGGGGGTGTCATTGCGGCGCGTGCGCAGTGAGGTCTGTCTGCAGCCATTGTCCAGGTTGCCCCCAGTGGATGGGGTTGGGATTGTGCAGCAGATGGAGCAACAATCCCAGTTTCAATAGGGGGACAGAAGCTGCAATGCTGCCCCCTGTTGGTCACTTCTCCCAGTCTCAGCATTGCAGAGTGTTTAAACAAGAGTGCATTGTCACAGCAGCACCTTCACCTTCAGTTTCACTTTATTTATTAGTCTCAGAAGTAGGCTTACATTAACACTGCAATGAAGTTACTGTGAGAATCCCCTAGTCGCCCACACTCCGGCGCCTGTTCGGGTTACACTGAGGGAGAATTTAGCACGGCCAATGCACCCTAACCAGCACATCTTTCAGACTGTGGGAGGAAACCGGAGCACCCGGAGGAAACCCACGCAGACACGGGGAGGGGACAGCCCGGGGGAAAGCTCCATTCCAACTGTCCCTGGAGTGTCAGATTAACCTGGGTCACTCACGCACCCCCGGCTAAGACTCACCTCCCTCAGACAGTGAGACCCTCCTGTATCACTCACCTTACTGTAGTCAGATACCCTCAGACTCAGCACTGGGCCCTGGGCGTGTTCTTTAAATGCTGCGATCTATCGTGGAGGAAAGAGTTGGGAGGATTTTGATTTGATTTGATTTATTATTGTCGCGTGTATTGGGATACAGATTCACATCTACCCACCGGTGCGCATGTGCGGGAGGGGGATTCTCCCAGAGGGCCGCGCGCGGGCCGCCGCCGCATTGAAGCCGCCTCCCCTGGCAACGCAAGATGGCCGCGAGCCGTCTCCCCTGGCAAAGCAAGATCCTGGTGAATCTCCTCTGCACCTTTTCCAGTGCTATCACATCCCTCCTATCCTGTGCATTCCACAACTGCACAATGTTTCGATGAGGGGCGGCACAGTGGTTAGCGCTGCTGCCTCACAGCGCCAGGGACCCGGGTTTGATTCCTGGCTTGGGTCACTGTCAGTGTGGAGTTTGTACATTCTCCCCGTGTCTGCGTGCGTTTCCACCGGGTGCTGCGGTTTCCTCCCACAGTTCGAAAGACGCGCTGGTTAGGTGTATCAGCCATGCTAAATTCTCCCTAAGTTGCCCAAACAGGCGCCAGAGCATGGCGACTACGGATTTTCCACAGTAACTTCATTGCAGTGTTAATGTAACCCTACTTGTGACACTAGTAAACAAACTTTTAAACCTGATACTCGATTCCCCCATGTTGGCCTTGTTCTGTGATAATTAATGCGGATGTTTAGCTTATTCAATAGTTCTTTAAGGACAGCAGACACAGGGGAAAAAACATGTGACTCTTTACACAACAGATATATTTCAAGGGGATACTGCAGCCAACTGTATCTGAGTGGCAGTAATCTTCCCTCAGAATCAGACAGATTGTGGGTTCAGCTCAGAGCCTCAAATACTAGGCCCTTAGCATCGATCAGAGACTCCGAACACAGCATGATGGGAGAGCGGACAAAGGAAAGTGGTGTTGAATTTGTGAGCCTTGTTTTGTGGAAAGCTTTAGTGTTTGGTCAGAATGTTAATTTTTGAGTGGACCTACCATACATTAAGCTGATCTTTCTCTATACCCTATCGGTAACTGCAACACTGTATTCTGCACGCTCTCCTCTCCTTCTCCCGACTGAACTCCATGAAAGGTATGTTTTGTCTGTGTAGCGTGCAAGAAACAATACTTTTCACCGTGTCCCAATACATGGGATAGGGCGACATGGTGGACAGTGTTTAGCACTGCTGCCTCACAGCACCAGGATTCAATTCTCGGTTGGGAGTTGAGTTTGCACATTCTCCCTGTGTCTGCATGGGTTTCCTGCGGGTGCCCCGGTTTCCTTCCACAGTCCAAAGATGTGCAGATTAGGTGGAATCTGAGACGCTACAGAAGCAGGGGAAAGATTTGAAAATGAAGTGTTTCTCACCCAATTTTAAAAGATAATCCACATTCGCACCAGTCACATTTCACACACTCTGCTCAGTCCTGTGTTGGGGGGTGTTTAGTGCGAGATCAGTGTTTGCTTTTCTCAAACCGCAGTGATATTCCCAACTTATCAAGGGCAAGAGGTTTCAGTGTTTAAACATGTAAACATTACAAAACTAAACCAGACAGAAAGTGATGAGGCCTCACACCTTCAATGGAGTCATCTTCGCTCAGAGTCAGAGAGATTGTGGGTTCAGGTCAGAGCCTGAAATACTAGGCCCTTAGCATCGAGACACACAGAGACAGAGAAACACAGAGACAGAGAAATGCAGAGACAGAGAGACACACACAGATACATAGAGAGATATACACACAGAGGCAGAGAGAGAGACACAGATCCAGAGAAGTACAGAGACAGAGAGACACACAGATACACAGAGAGATAGAGACAGAGAGACACACACATAAACACACTAACAGAGAAATACAGAAAGAGAGTTTGGCAAAGTCAGATTTAATTTTCCATTCAATATTTATTTAAAAATTCAGAGAATATTTTACAGGAAAATTGATTTTAAAGTTAACAAAAGTGAATCTGACCTTTGAGCTTCACAATGAGATCTGAACCCCTACGCTCTGAGCTGCCCAATATCTGTACAGCTGTACCAGACACCAGAAAGAGAAAACCAGAGCTCAACATCACGGGAAATGAACAATTGTGAATAAGGAACGAGAAAAGTTATTAATTTATACCTGAGATTTAAACTACAGGAAAACTATTAACTACAATTACATTACAACAAAAGTTACCTTCTACATTTCACACTGAAAACAGAACTACCGCCCACAATTGTCTCAGTGACAGATTCAGAATGATAAACTGAGAGAATTTCACTGTTGGAGTCACCGACAGCAGATATTGTATTTGTGTCAATCAGGAATCTTAATAATCAGCTGAAGGAAATCTACAACGTCCAAAATTCAACCCATCACTTGATCTGTAAAAGAAAGATACAATAATGAAGCAGATGTTTATGATGCGGGACATTAATGTTAGAGTTTTTAATCAATGAATCATTTAGAGATTTTTCAAATCCCTTCTGTTTGACAATCCACTCTGACACCAGTTCCATTTCACACTCTCTGCTCAGTCCTGTGTTGGGGGGGGTGTTTAGTGTGGGATCAGTGTTTGCTTTTCTCAAACCACACTGATATTCCCAACAAGGGCAAGAGGTTTCAGTGTTTAAAAATGTAAAGATTTCAGAACAAAACCAGACAGAGAGTGATGAGGCCTCACACCTTCAATGTAGTGATTCCCCCAATCTTTCCTTTTGTATATTGCTTCCTTCCTCTGTCTGAAGTATTGGAGACGTCGACATCACTGAAACAATACAATCTCTCGGGACAATCACTGTAAACAGCTTCTGGAAACAAATTAACACTTTAATCACCCAAAAAGCTGAATGTCCATTCAAACATCTCCCTCCCCACATCCTTGTAAATGCAAAGATAACTCCCATTTCCCCAAAGCAGGAAGATGTGAAATGGAAACATCTTCAGCTTTTTACACACTGCACTTTTCCACGGACCAAAATGTTTCAAAACATTTGCTGAAGTTTTGTTTTAAACTCTTTATCAATGTCCTTCCAGGTTTAGTGTGAAGGTTTGTGTTCCACACTGAGCCCCTCTCAGTCTCCACACGGAGCTTGTGTGTGTTGCTGATGCTCCTGTCATTTTGGATGGATACTGTGTGAAGCTGCATTCTCTCCCAGTGAGTTTCTGATCTACTTCACTCTCTCTGCGGCTGGAGCAATGTCCAGCAGGCAGCAGAGGATGGCAGTGTATCACTGTCAGCACAATAGACAAACAGCCTTTAGCAAGAGAGGCTTTGACCCTTTTTCAAACCAAATCCCCAATTTGATGTTTCCAGCTGCGCTGTTTACAATGCTGCTGAATATTGTGTGTCTTTGGTAAACTGGGATGTGTAGCATTCAGTCACATTAAGTGGTGAATAAATACGTCAACACTGTGCGTATCTTTCTGTGTGTGTGTGTCAGCGTGCATGTGTGTCAATGTATTTAAATCTCAAAGGAAAATAGGAGCAGGTGTAGGCCATTTGGCCCATCGATCCTGCGCCAGCATTCAAACAGATCATGGGGCACGTACGCACACAAAACACGCACACACCAACACACACAAAACACGCACACACACAAAGCACGCACACACAAACACACATAAAACACGCACAATAAACACACACACACACAAACACAATAAACACAGAAACACACACACACACATCAAAAACACAGCACTGCTGCCTCACAGTGCCAGGGACTCGGGTTCGGTTCCCGCTTTGGGTCACTGTCTGTGCGGAGTTTGCCCGTTCTCCCTTTGTCTGCGTGGGTTTCCTCCGGGTGCTCCGGTTTCCTCCCACAGTCTGAAAGACGTTCTGGTTAGGGTGCATTGGCCGTGCTTAATTGTCTCTCCGCGTCAGAGAGACAAGATCGGGTAAATGCATGGGGTTATGGAGATGGGGCCTGAGTGGGATTGTGGGTCGGTGCAGACTCAATGGGCCAAATGGCCTCCTTCTGCACTGGAGGAGTCTAGGATTCTATTAAAACACACAGAAACAGATATTCTCACCCAGTAACACTCAGACGCACACAGTAATAAACACACACCGAAACATGTCCACGCACACACACACACACACGCACGCATGCACACACACACACACACACAAACAGACACACACACAAACAGACACACACAAACAAACACACACAAACAAACACACACACACACAAACAAACACACACACACATATTCCTATTTTATTTCACACAATCGATTTGTGTCTTGAACATGCTGAATGATTGGGCTTCCACATCCCCCTGGAATAGAAAATTCCAAAGATTCACCACCCTCTGAGTGAAGAAATTCCTCCTCATCTCAGACTTCAAAGGTCTGCCCCTGATTCTGAGATTGTGTCCCCTGGTTCTAGTCTCACCAGCCAGGGGAAACATCCAATCTACATCCACCCTGTCACACCCTGGAAGAATTTTAAGTCTGTTTCAATGGGGTCGCCTCTCATTCTTCAAGGGTTCAAGGCCGACTTCCGGACTTGATGGCCATGGAAGGTGTGCTCATAACGGGGCCAAACAGCTGGATTATCAAACAGTAAATCCTGCCGGGATCATGTATCAGTAAACTCTGCCCGAAACCTCTCTCAGTTATTACAATCTGGGCCTTGTATCAGTAATCTCTGCCCGAAACCTCTCTCAGTTATTACAATCTGGGCCTGGTATCAGTAAACTCTGCCCGAAACCTCTCTCAGTTATTACAATCTGGGCCTGGTATCAGTAAACTCTGCCCTAAACCTCTCTCAGTTATTACAATCTGGGCCTGGTATCAGAAAACTCTGCCCTAAACCTCTCTCAGTTATTACAATCTGGGCCTTGTATCAGTAATCTCTGCCCTAAACCTCTCTGTTATTACAATCTGGGCCTGGTATCATTAATCACTGCCCGAAACCTCTCTCAGTTATTACAATCTGGACCTTGTATCAGTAATCTCTGCCCTAAACCTCTCTCAGTTATTACAATCTGGGCCTGGTATCAGTAAACTCTGCCCGAAACCTCTCTCAGTTATTACAATCTGGGACTTGTATCAGTAATCTCTGCCCGAAACCTCTCTCAGTTATTACAATCTGGGCCTGGTATCAGAAATCTCTGCCCTAAACCTCTCTGTTATTACAATCTGGGCCTGGTATCAGTAATCACTGCCCGAAACCTCTCTCAGTTATTACAATCTGGGCCTGGTATCAGTAATCTCTGCCCTAAACCTCTCTCAGTTATTACAATCTGGGCCTGGTATCAGTAATCTCTGCCCTAAACCTCTCTCAGTTATTACAATCTGGGCCTGGTATCAGTAATCTCTGCCCGAAACCTCTCTCAGTTATTACAATCTGGGCCTGGTATCAGTAATCTCTGCCCTAAACCTCTCTCAGTTATTACAATCTGGGCCAGGTATCAGTAATCTCTGCCCTAAACCTCTCTCAGTTATTACAATCTGGGACTTGTATCAGTAATCACTGCCCGAAACCTCTCTCAGTTATTACAATCTGGGCCTGGTATCAGTAATCTCTGCCCGAAACCTCTCTCAGTTATTACAATCTGGGCCTGGTATCAGTAATCTCTGCCCTAAACCTCTCTCAGTTATTACAATCTGGGCCAGGTATCAGTAATCTCTGCCCTAAACCTCTCTCAGTTATTACAATCTGGGACTTGTATCAGTAATCACTGCCCGAAACCTCTCTCAGTTATTACAATCTGGGCCTGGTATCAGTAATCTCTGCCCGAAACCTCTCTCAGTTATTACAATCTGGGCCTGGTATCAGTAATCTCTGCCCTAAACCTCTCTCAGTTATTACAATCTGGGCCTGGTATCAGTAATCTCTGCCCTAAACCTCTCTCAGTTATTACAATCTGGGCCTTGTATCAGTAATCTCTGCCCTAAATCTCTCTCAGTTATTACAATCTGGGTCTTGTATCAGTAAATTCTGCCCTTCAGCTGATTGGAGAATATCATTGTGAATATTACTGAGTTTGGGATGTAATATTTTCCTGCTGTTGCCAATATGACTATTTTTAACATAGTTTCTGGGATCCTCCAGTCTCCCCTCAGCAGCTTTGTGGGCAGTGAGAGGTGACACACCGTTCACTAGCAGAGGGAGTTTTTGGTCCTGTCGCTGTCAATGGGATTTCCCATTGAAGTCACCTCACGCTAGCAGGAAACCAGAGGCAGGGGTACGAGAGCAGAGAATTCCCCACGAGTGAACAGCCGGAGAATCCCGGACATTAGCTCCTTTCCCAGTTATCACTGCACTCAACCCAGTCGCTGTTTATGTGCTCAGTTGTCTCAGTGAATACTACATTACACCATGCTGCTGTGGACACTACAATCAACCCTTTCTGAGTTCTCACTGTATTAATACCATGTATGGATTGATATTTCATTGGACCATGTGCAGGGTTAGATGAATATTTATTGAGGGGGACTGAGAGACAGGCAGATTGAGAAAAAATATGCACACACACTAACACTCACACTCAGACAGCCTAAAACTAAACAGATATAGAATGGAGGAGGAATCCCTTCTCCCTCTGTAAATAGAGATTAACTCGATTTCTCTTCCAAAAAGACAGCACATCTGGATGGGCAGAATAGTCTCCAATTCTACCCATGGTCCTTTTCTGATCTCCATTCTTCACATCTGCACACGTTGGCTTCAGCTCCAGTTTGTGAATGAAAGCAAACCCCTGTTCATTACAAATCCACTCAGCCTTTTCCCTCTGCTCTCTCCACACACAATCTACAAGACACAAACAGGAAAGATGGATTCCAGGAGAGAAAGGTCACACCTGATCCTCCTCTCAATGGATTCTCTGTCGCCAGAGAGAACATTCCAGCTCCTACAGAAAGTCACAACTGATTCATGTCAGGGACAGAATTGGAATGAATTGGACACAAGAGAGATGAAAGGTTTCTGCTCATCATAAAAAAGCTAAAGAGTCACTCAGTGTCATTCAGGGAGAGACCTCGCTGGTCTGTCTTTGACCCAAGTCACACACTGACTCTGAATGTCCTCACAGCAACTTGGGGATGGACATTTCTAAAGTACTATTCATGGCTTTAGGGTTTCCAAAAGTGTTTCACCGACAATGGAGCGGTTTTGAAATGTTGTCAGTGTTATTTAGGAGATAAGCAAACTTTTGATGCCACACGCATTGAGTTTAAAAATTGGCAAGCCATGTTGCAGCTTTATAGAACCATTGTTAGGCCGCACTTGGAATATAGTGTTCAATTCTAGTCGCCACACTACTAGAAGGATGTGGAGGTTTTGGAGAGGGTACAGAAAAGATTTACCAGGATGTTGCCGGGTATGGAGGGCATTAGCTATGAGGAGAGTTTGGAGAAACTTGGTTTGTTCTCACTGGAATGACGGAGGCAAGGGGGGTGACCTGATAGAAGTCGACAAGATTATGAGAGGCATGGACAGAGTGGATAGTCAGGAGCTTTTTCCCAGGGTTGAAGAGTCAATTACTAGGGGGCACAGGTTTAAGGTGCGAGGGACAAGGTTTAAAGGAGATGTACGAGGCAAGTTTTTTACACAGAGGGTGGTGGGTGCCTGGAACTCGCTGCTGGGAGAGGTAGTGGAAGCAGATACAATAATGCGTTTTAAGGGGCGTCTGGAGAAATACAAGAATAGGATGGGAATAGAGGGATATGGTCCCTGGAAGGGGAGGGGGTTTTATTTCACACATGGTTGGTGCAGGCTTGGAGGGCCGAAGGGCCTGTTCTTGTGCTGTAATTTTCTTTTTTCTAATTTCAGAGAGAGATATATACAGATACAGAGCCATAGAAAGACAGAAACAGGATGGGATTGTGCTGTACATGTTTCCGAGCTGACACTGAGACACACACGAGATGTACACCAATGATTTGGATGAGGGAACCAAAAATAATATTTCCAAGTTTGCTGATGCCATGAAACCTGTTGGGAATGTGAGGAGTGAGAAGGATGTTAAAATGTTTCACAGTGACTTCAGTAAATTGAGTGAATGGGTAAATGCGTGGCAGATGCTGTATAACGTGGACAAACGTGAATTTAACTACTTCGGACAGAGAAGCAGAATGGCAGAGGGTTATTTAAATGGTGATAGATTGGGAAATGTTGATATACAAAGGGACCTGGGTGTCCTAGTACACCAGAGACTGAAAGCAAGCATGCAGCTACAGCAAACAGTTAGGAAGGCAAATGATATGTTGGCCTTCATTGCAAGAGAACTTGAGGAAAGGAGCAAGGATGTCTTACTGCAGCTGTACAGGCCCTCGGTGAGACCACACCTGGAATATTGTGGACAGTTTTTGTCTCTGTAACTATGAAATGCTGCACTTACCATAGAGGGAGAGCAGCGGAGGCACACCAGACTGATTCCTGGGATGGCAGGATTGTCGTATGAGGAGAGATTGAGTCGACTGGGCCTGTATTCACTGGAGTTCCGAAGAATGAGAGGGGATCGAATTGAAATGTATAAATTCTGACTGGGCTGGAGTGACTGAATACAGGGAGGTTGTTTCCTCCAGCTGAGGGGCTGAGGGGGTGGGGAGAGGGGGGTTGGGCGGAGAGGCTGGAACAAGGGGTCACAGATGGTGAAACTTTCCAATATGTTTAATCTGTAGAAACCGATCCATCTCAGTCTGTGAACGATGACTGAGCCTCCACAGCCCTCTGGGATAGGGAATTCCAAAGATTTACCATCCTGGAAGCACATGGTAGTCAGGAAAACTTGGCGAGATGGATCGGAAACTGGTTTAGTAATTGGACACAAAGGGTGGTGTTGGAAGGCTGTTTGAGTGGCTGGAGGCCGGTGTCCAGTGGTGCACCACAAGGCTCCGTGCTGGGGGGCTTATTATTGTTACACATAAATGAGACAGATGATAATGTGGGGGCAATGATAAGCAAAGTTCCAGATGACACCAAGATTGGTAGGATGGTTAATAGTGAAGAAAGTTGTAGGTTACAGGAAGATATCGCTGGGTTGGTCAGATAGGCAGAGCAGTGGCAGATGGTATTTGACCCTGATAGGTGCGAGGTGATGCACTTTGGAAGCAGTAACAAGGCAAGGGAGTATTTAATGAGTTGCAGGACACTGGGAAGCTCAGAGGAACATATGGATCTTGGGCAATTATTCACAGATCCCAGAAGGCAGCAGAGCAGGTGAATCAAGTGGTAAAGAAGGCAGATGAGACACTTGCTTTTATCAGTCATGGCGCAGAGTAGAAGAGCAAAGAGTTAATGTTGGAGTTGTACAGAGTGTTGGTTAGGCCACAGCTGGACTACCGTGTGCAGATCTGGTCACCACACCAGAGGAAGGATATGATAGCACTCGAGGGGGTACAGAGGAGGCTCAGCAGCAAGTTGCCTGGGATGGAGTATTTGAGCTATAAGGAGAGACTGGATAGGTTTGGATTGTTTTCTTTAGAGCAGAGAAGGCTGATTGAGGTGTGTAAGATTATGAGGGGTATGGACAGGGTGAATAGGAAACAGCTGTTCCCCTTGGTTGAGGGGTCAATCATGAGGGGACATAGTTTTAGGGCAAAGGGCAGGAGATTCAGAGGAGAGTTGAGAAAAACATTCACTCAGAGGGTGATGGGAATCAGGAATGTACTGCCTGGGAAGGCAGTGGAGGTCGGAAACCTTACAACCTTTCAAAAGCATTTGGATGAGCACTTGAAACATTACACATTCACTCAGATCAGCCATGATCTTATTGAATGGCGGGGCAGGCTCGAGGGGCTAGATGGCCTACTCCTGCTCCTATTTCTTATGTTCTTATGAAACATCACAACATTCAAAGATATGGTACAAGAGCTGGAAAATTGGATTAGCACAACTTTAGTGGGAGTTACTGTTGGTGCAGACTCAATGGGTCGAAGGGCCTTTTCTTCACTGTACCACTCTATGACTCTGAGGGAAGAAATTCCTCCTCACAGAAAGCAGAGAGTCGGAATAAATGGGTGCTTTTCTGGTTGGCGGATGGTAACTAGTGGCGTGCCGCAGGGATTGGTACTGGGGCCTCAACTTTTTACCATTTATATAGACGATCTGGAGGAGGGGGCTGAGTGTCGGGTAACAAAGTTTGCAGACGACACAAAGATAAGTGGAAAAGTGAATCGTGTGGAGGGCGTAGAAGGTCTGCAGAGAGATTTGGACAGGCTGAGTGAGTGGGCGAGGATCTGGCAGATGGAGTATAACGTTGACAAATGCGAGGTTATTCACTTTGGAGGAAATAATAGCAAATTGGATTATTATCTAAATGGAAAGAAATTACAACATGCTGCTGTGCAGAGGGACCTGGGGGTCCTTGTGCATGAGACGCAAAAACCCAGTCTGCAGGTGCAACAGGTGATCAAGAAGGCAAATGGGATGTTGACCTATATCGCAAGGGGGATAGAATATAAAAGCAGAGATGTCTTGCTGCATCTGTACAGGGCATTGGTGAGGCCGCAGCTGGAATACTGTGTGCAGTTTTGGTCCCCTTATTTGCGGAAGGATATATTGGCCTTGGAGGGAGTGCAGAGAAGGTTCACCAGGTTGATACCTGAGATGAGGGGTTTGGATTATCAGGAGAGACTGAGCAGAGTGGGTTTGTACTCGTTGGAATTTAGAAGGCTGAGTGGGGATCTTATAGAGACCTATAAGATAATGAAGGGGCTGGATAGGGTCGAGGTGGGAGAAATTCTTTCCACTTAGAAAGGAAGCTAGAACTAGAGGGCACAGTCTCAAAATAAAGGGGGGTCAGTTTAGGACAGAGTTGAGGGGGAACTTCTTCTCTCAGAGGGTGGTGAATCTCTGGAATTCTCTGCCCACTGAAGTGGTGGAGGCTACCTCGTTGAATATGTTTAAATCACGGATAGATGGATTCCTGATCGGTAAGGGAATTAGGGGTTATAGGGATCAGGTGGGTAAGTGGAACTGATCCACTTCAGATCAGCCATGATCTTATTGAATGCGGGGCAGGCTCGAGGGGCTCGATGGCCTTCTCCTGCTCCTATTTCTTATGTCCTTATCTCAGTCCTAAATGTCCTGCCCCCTTACTCTGCGACTATGCCATGGTTCTAGACACCGCCCCCCCCCCCCACCGCCTCCAGCCGGGGGAAACATCCTTCCTGTATCTACTCAGCTCATGTTTGGGGGTTGGGGAGAGTTATAGAACAAAGAGATCGAGGGGTACATGTTCATAGCTTCTTGACAGTGGAGTCACAGGTGGACAGAGTGGTGAAGAAGGCATTCGGCATGCTTGGTTTCATTGGTCAGAACATTGAATACAGGAGTTGGGACGTCTTGTTGAAGTTGTACAAGACATTGTTAAGGCCACGCTTGGAATACTGTGTACAGTTCTGGTCACCCTATTTTAGAATGGATATTATTAAACTAGAAAGAGTGCAAAAACGATTTACTTGGATGCTACCGGGACATGATGGTTTGGGTTTTAAGGAGAGGTTGCACAGACTGGGACTTTTTCCCTGTAGCGTAGAAGACTGAGGGGAGATTGTATAGAGGTCTGTAAAATAATGAGGGGCACAGATCAGCGAGATAGTCAATATCTTCTCCCAAAGGTAGGGGAGTCTAAAACTAGAGGGCATAGGTTTAAGGTGAGAGTGAGAGATACAAAAGGGTCCAGAGGTCAATTCTTTTCACACAGAGGGTGGTGAATGTCTGGAATGAGCTGCCAGGGGCAGTAGCAGGGGCGGGTACAATTTTATGTTTTAAAAAGCATTTAGACAGTTACATGGGTAAGATTGGTATAGAGGGATATGGGCGAAACACAGGCAATTGTGATTAGCTTAATGGTAAAAACTGGGCGGCATGGACAAGTTGGGCCAAAGCGCGTTTCCATGCTGTAAACCTCTATGACTCGACCCTGCTGAGCCCTGTAAGAATTGTCCAAGTTTGAGTGAGGTCACCTCTCATGCTTCTCGAGTGCATAAAGTAAAAGTCCATTTTCTTTCCTCAGAGGACAATCCCTCCATCCCAGGAATTAATGCAGTGAAATGTCATTGAAGTCCCTCTCGGACAAGAATGTCTTTCCTTAGGTAAGAGGATAAAACTGTACACAACACTCCGTGTGTGGTTTCACCACTAATTCAGCCTCTCCCACATCCCCTTGAAGAGTCTACATCCTCCTCACAACTCACACTTCCACCTGCTTTCATGTCATCTGCAAACTCGGAAATATTACATTTGATCCCAAACGTCCAAATCAATGATACGGATTGTGAATAGCTGGGCTCCCGAGTACTGATCCTTGTGATAAGCCGCTGGTCACAGCCTGGCACCCTGAAAATGACCCATTTGTACCTAAGCTCTGTTTTCTGTCCGTTAACCATTTCTCAATTCATGCCAGTATTATCAGGGTAAATACGTTGCATCACGGGGATAGGGCCTGGGTGGGAATGTTGTTAGCGCAGGCTCGATGGGCTGTATGGCCTCCTTCTGCACTGTAGGGATTCTATGATTCTAATATGTACATACGTCAGTGAAGGTGGCAGGGCACTTTGAGAGAGCAGTAAATGAAGTATATGGTATCCCAGCTTTTATTAATGGAGGAATTGAGGACAAGAGTAAGGAGTTCATATTGAACTTGTATAAGACACTCGTTAAGCCTCATCTGGAGACTGCGCCCAGTTCTGGGCACCGTACTTGAGGAGGGATGTGAAGACATTGGACAGAGTGCAGAGGAGATTCACAAGAATGATTCCAGGGAATAAGATCCGTAGCTACGAGGGTAGATTGGAGAGGTTGGGACTGTTTTCCTTGGAGAAAAGAAGGCTGAGGTGAGACTTGAGAGAGAGATTCAAGATCCAAAGGGGTATCCACAGGTTAAAGAGTGAGAAACTCTTCTCTCTCAAGAGATGGTCATGAACTAGAGGGCACAGATTCTAAATGATGGGGAAATGGATCAGAAGTGAAGTGAGAAAAAGCACTTCATCAAGAGTGTGTTTGGAATCTGGAACAATCTTCCTGAAAGCCTGTTCCAATATTCAATAAGATCCTGGCTGATCTGTGATCTAACTCTCTGTCTCTTAACCCCTTGGACGAAGGAAAATCTATCAACCCCAGGTTTAAAATAATAACAAGTGACTGAGCATCAATAGCCATTTGCAGAAGATTGTTTCAAACTAACTCCACACCACATCTGGCAATGTTTCCATTTCTACAATTCTAAAATTCTAAACTGAGGCTAACATTCAAATATTCCCAAATCCTGGAGTTCCCAGCCAGCAGAAAAACTTGTTCTTTATCAGCCTCTCCCTTTCCCTCATTATTTTCAATGTTTGATTAAATCAGCCCCCAACTTAAATTCCAGCGGTTAAGAATAATGTTTAATCTGCACTGTTCATCAAATGTTCCCAACACAAATACTGGAATGGGCTAAATACAGAGTAAAATTCCCTCTGCTCTGTCCAAGGAATGTTTCATCACAGATTTTTATTTTGAATTTTAGGAAAAACAGGAATCAAATTGCTCAGCATCCCAGTGTGGCCTCCTGTTTATTTCAATCAGCCCTTCACATTCAAACATGAAGTTGAAGCTTCGAATACTGTCTGTGGCAGCGTTTGTGGATTCAGTTGTTCTCCTGCTTTTTCACTTGTCTGAAGGATTTGAATTATAGACATTGTTTAATCATTCCTTTCTCTCAGCACATGGAACTTGTGAATCTTCAAGGCAGACAATCTCATGTAATTAACAACAAATTGCATCTTTATTCATCCGTCCATTTCCTATCTCTGAATGGATCACACACATTTCCAGAATGCAGGAAGCTCTCAATGGAAACTGCTTCCAATTATTCCCCAATGCAATTGTTCGCACTTGACTGTAAACTACATTCCACTGACACTCCCAAAGCAGCCACAGAAAAGTGACTGGTTATTTTAAACACTGAACCTGAACTATTTGAGCTGATGATTCACTCACATTGTACAGAAATGTTGAGTCTGTTTTGATGAGAGTGATCAGATTAACATTGTAACATGAAGACAGCCTCCGTACTGAGATTAACCACATTTACAACAATTCCGCAATATCAGATCCATTGCTGTGTGTATTGTGCGAATTCAGCTGTGAAATATCTGGACATTTGGAGCTTCCACTGTTTCGGTCATTTCATCATTTATTAAAGTGCGCTGTTCTATCCCTTTTAAATCTAAGTTGTGTCAGTTTACATTTCCCTGCACTGAAACCTCTCCACCAGTTTTGTCCATGTACAAAATATGAATAACTCTTTGCAATCTGATGTTTCCAGCGATGCTGCTTACAATGCTGTCTAATGTTTTGTGTCATCGGCAAACCAGGATGTGTAGCATTCAGTCACATTAAATGGTCAATACATATGTCAATACTGTGTATATATTTCACTGTGTGTGTGTGTGTCTGTGTGTGTGTGTGAGTCTGTGTGTGTGTGTGTGTGTTTGTGTGTCTCTGTGTGTGTGTGTGAGTCGCTGTGTGTGTGTGTCTGTGTGTGTGTGTCTGTGTGTCTGTGTGTGTCTGTGTGTGTGTGTGTATGTCTGTGTGTGTGTGTGTGTGTGTGTCTGTGTGTGTGTGTGTCAGCATGCATGTGTGTCAATGTATTTGAATCTCAAATATGTGCAGTTGGAGGCCATTTGACCCATCGAGCCTGCTCCACCGCTGACACAGATCATGACAAACACACACACACACACAGACGCACACGCACTCACAGAGATACAGACACACACACACACACACACTCATAGACACACACACACTGACAAAGAGAGAGACACACAGACACTCACGGACACACACACACAGAGACACAAACACACACTCACGGACACACACGCACACACGCAGAGAGACACAAACACACACTCACAGACACACATACACAAAGACACAGAGAGAGAGACACACACAGACACACACTCACTCACAGACACACGCAGAGAAACACAATCACACACACAGAAACACACAATGAAATAGACACTTGCACACACTTAGAAACTGTCTCTCTCTCACACACACACACACACAAAAATACAAAAACATAAGCGCACCGACACTCTCATTCCTATTTCTGTTTTACTCCTCAATGCCCCAACTAAAAAGTACTGGGATCTGAACTTGAAATGCTGGAACTGATCATGGAGGAACGAGTGGGGCCTAATAGACACTGAGAAGTTAACTTGTGTGTGAATCATAGAATGGTGACAGCACAGGAGGCCATTCAGCCCGTCGAGCCTGGATCGACACACTGCAAGAGCAGTTTCACTATTCCCAATCCTCCACCCTCTCCCCGTAACCCTGTCAATATTTTCCCTTCAGCTTCCCATTCAATTTCCTCTTGATGGAATCTTCTCCCACCTCTGACTCAGGCAGAACATGATGTGGAGATGCCGGCGTTGGACTGGGGTAAACACAGTAAGAAGTTTAACAACATCAGCTTAAAGTCCAACAGCTTTATTTGGTAGCAAAAGCCACACAAGCTTTCGGAGCTCCAAGCCCCTTCTTCAGGTGAGTGGGAATTCTGTTCACAACAGGGCAGATAAAGACACAGACTCAATTTACATGAATAATGGTTGGAATGCGAATCCTTACAGCGAATCAAGGCAGAACATTCCAGATACCAGCAGTCACTACGTTAAAAACATCTCCTCATCACAGATTCATACAGTGCAGAAGAGACCCTTCGGCCCATCGAGTCTGCACCGACACGTGAGGACCACCTAACATACCGACCTCACCCCATTTACCAGCACTTGGCCCATAGCCCTGAATGTGATGATGGGCCAAGTGCTTATCCAGCTACTTTTTAAAGGATGTGAGGCAACTTGCCTCTGCCAACCTCCCAGGCAGCGCATTCCAGACTGGCACCACCCTGTGGGTAAAACAGATTTTCCTCACATCCCCCCCAAACCTCCTGCCCCTCACCTTGAACCTATGTCCCCTCGTGACTGACCCTTCAACTAAGGGGAACAGCTGCTCCCGATCCACACTCTTCATGTCTCTCATAACCTTCTCCACCTCAATCAGGTCGCCCCCCCCCCAGTCTTCTCTGCTCCAATGAATACAACACAAGCCTACTCAACATCTTATTTTTAATTTTGTTTATTAGTGTCACAAGGAGGCTTGCATTAACACTGTGAAGTTACAGTGATAATTCCCCAGATGCCACACTCTGGTGTTCGGTTACACTGAGAGAAAATTTACCACGGCCAATGCACCCTAACCAGCACATCATTCGCACTGTGGGAGGAAACCGCAGCGCCCAGAGGAAAGCCACGCAGACACGGAGAGAACGTGCAGACTTCACACAGACAGTGACCTGAGCCGGGAATCGAACCTGGGTCCCTGGCGCTGTGATGCAGCAGTGATAACAACTGTGCCACCGTGTGGCCCACAGCTCTCTTCATAGCTGAAACACCCCAGCTCAGATGCATCCTGGTGAATCTCCTCTGCATCCTGTCCAGTGCATTCACACCCTTCCTATAATGTGGCGACCAGAACTGCACACAGTCCTCCAGCTGTGGCCTCACCAAAGTTTTATACAGCTCCAACATGACTACCCTGCTTTTATAATCTATGCCTCGACTGAAAAAGGCAAGCGTTCCGCATGCCTTTTACACCGCTCCACTAACATGCAAATCAGCAAATGAGAAATATTTGGGATGGATGAGTCCTTGGCAGCATGGATTAGAAGTTTGGTAAGAGATAGGAAACAGAGGGGAGGTAGAGATGGGCATTTCTCAGACTGGAGACGAGTTGAAAGTGGTGTTCCCCAGGGATCAGTGTTGGGATCCTTGCTTTTTCTGATTTATATTAACAGCTTAGCGACGGGGGTTGAACGCACAATCTCCAAATTTGCAGATGACGCTGAGCTCGGGAGAAGAGTGAATTGTGAGGATGACACTGAGCGACTTCAGAGGGACATGGACAAGTTGGCCAAATGGGCAGACACCTGGGAGATGAATTTCAATGCAGCGAAATGGGAGGGAATGCATTTTGGTGGAAGAAACATGGGGAGACGATACAGACTCAATGGTACAACGTTGAGGGGACTACAGGAACAGATGGGCCTTGGGTTTCAAGTGATTCATTCTCTGAAGGTGGCCAGGCAAGATGAAACAGTTGTTAAGAAGCCTGATAGGATCCTTGGGTTTATAAAGAGAGGCATAGAGTATAAAAGCAAGGGAGTGATGCTACACCTCTACAAATCATTGGACAGATCACATTCGGAGCACTGTGATCAGTTCTGGGCACCATATTTAAGGAAGGACGTTAAAGTCCTCAAGAGAGGCAGAGAGAGAGAGAGAGTGCAAAGGAGATTCACTCGAATGATTCCAGGAATTAGAAATTTTAGATCCAAGGAAAGATGAGAGAAATTGGCCTTATTCTCCTTGGAGCAGAGCAGATTAAGAGGTGACCTTATCGAGGTGTTCAGAATGATGAACAATGTTGACAGGGTGAAGAAGGATTGAATGGGGAGAGGCAGAAACCCTCAACACATTTCAAAACTACACTGATTTCCACTTGAAGGAATAACGTCTCCACCCCAACACTATCCCGTCATTCTCGATAAGCCCATGCTGCCCGTGTTCTGTGATAAATTACACGCAAGTGAAAAGATTATTTTAAAGAGTGGGGTGACATTTGCCACCCTCCAATCTGTAGGAACTGCTCCAGAGTCTATAGAATTTTGGAAGATGACCAGCAATGCATCCAATATTTCCAGCGCCGCTTCCTTTAATACTCTGGGATGTAGATTATCAGGCCCTGGGGATTTGTCAGCCTTTAACCCCATTCATTCCCCCAGCACCATTTTCTTACTAATACTGATTTCCTTCAATTCAATTCCGCACTCTCACTAAACCATTGGTTCCCTAACATTTCTGCCAGGTTATCTGTGCCTCTTTTGTGAAGACAGAACCAAAGTATATGTTCAATTCTTCTGCTATTTCTTTGCTCCCCATTATAATTTCCCCGGAGAGATGGAGAGAGGCAGAGTCACTGAGAGATAGGGATGAGATAGTAATGCAGAGAGTAACAGTGAGATATTCAGGTGGGTAAGCAGCTAATAGTGGGGTACAACAAGGATCACTCCAAAGCCACAGATATTGCCTCATGTTGCCGCTGTCGCCATTTACCTTAAATCAGCATCCTCTGCTTTCCAAGCTTTCCCCCAATGTGCCGATTATCTCAAAGCCGATCCTCTCAGTCCCGGAACATCACTGCAGGAGTTCCTCAGGGTGAGTGTCCGAGGCCCGAACCATCTTCAGCTGCTCCATCACTGACCTTCCCTCCATAGGTGAGATGTTCGCTGATGATCGCAGCATTCACAACTCCTCAGGTTGTGAAATAGTCAATGCCGGAATACTGAGCAGGACAGGCAGCATCTGTGTAAAGAGAAGCAGATTCTGGGACTGGGGGACTGAGAGACAGGAAGATAGTGAAACACACACAAACTCACTGACAACAAACGCAGTGATGCACACACATAGATACACGCACAGTCTCACACACACAGGTAGAGAACAGTCCCACAGTCTCACTCACAATATCCTAATCCCCTTGGCGTTAAGGGGCAATTTGTCATGGCCAATCAACCTAACGCGCGCATCTTTGGAGTGTGGGAGGAAACCGGAGCACCCGGAGGAAACCCACGCAGACACGGGGAGAACGTGCAAACTCCACACAGACAGTGACCCGAGACCAGAATTGAACCCGGGTCCGTTGCACTGTGAGGCAGCAGAGCTAACCACTGTGCCACCCATGATCGGGGATCTAATTGAAAGGTATAAAATTCTGACAGTGCTGGACAGGCTGGATACAGGGATATTGTTTCCTCCGGCTGGGGGTGTCTGGAACAAGGGGTCACAGTCTCAGGATACGGGGGAGGCCATTTGGGACTGAGATGAGGGGAAACCTCTTCACTCAGAGGGTGGTGAACCTGTGGAATTCTCTCCCACAGAAAGCTGTGGAGACCAAGTCACTGAATATATTTAAGGAGGAAAGTGATAGATTTCTGGACTCTAAAGGTGTCGAGGTGTATGGGGAGAGTGCTGGTGTGTGGCATTGAGACAGAGGATCGGCCATGATAGCGTTGAATGGTGGGTCAGGCTCGAAGGGCTGAATGGCCTCCTCCTCCTCCTATTTTCTATGTTGATGTGACCGCCCCAAGTCTCTTTGGGCCTCCACTCTTTCCAGCCTTTCCCCATTCATAAAGTAATCTGTTCTATCCTTTTTAAAGTGGGTGACCACACAATTGTCTCCAATGAAATCCATCTTTCACTCTTTGAACCATTCAGTTAAGACATTTTACTTTAGGGCAGCATGGTGGCACAGTGGTTCGTACTGCTGCCTCACAGCGCCAGGGACCCGGGTTCAATTCCAGCCTCGGGTGACTGTGTGGAGTTTGCACATTCTCCCCGTGTCTGCGTGGGTTTCCTCCGGGTGCTCTGGTTACCTTCCACACTCGCAAGATATATAGATTAGATGGATTAGCAATGGGGTTATGGGGATAGGGCTGGGGTGAGGGCCTGGGGAAGATACTCTGTCATCAAGTCTGTGCAGACTCAATGAGCTGAATGGCCTCTTATGCAGCGGAATACCTCTTTGCCATTTGAAGCTTCTCGCTATAAGACTTAAAATGCTGCCTATTTCTGTGAAATGTAGCAAACTTTCTGTCTCATCACCGGGCGACATGATGGCACAGTGGTTAGCACTGCTCCCCCACAGCACCAAGGACCCACGTTCAATTCCAGCCTCAGGTGACTGTCTGTGTGGAGTTTGTACGTTCTCCCAGTGTCTGCGTGGGTTTCCTCCGGGTGCTCTGGTTTCCTCCCACACTCCAAAGATGTGCGGGTGAGGTTAATTGGCCGTGCTCAATTGCCCCTTATTGTTAGGGGGATTCAGGCCCGGGTGGTCTTGTTGTTGGGGGCAGGCTTGATGGGCCAAAGGACCTCCTTCTGCACTTTAGGGAATCTATGATGAACGGCATGGTGGCACAGTGGTTAGCACAGCGCCAAGAACCCAGGTTCAATTCCAGCCTCAGCTCGCTGTCAGTGTCGAGTTCTCCCAGTGTCTGCGTGGGTTTCCTCCGGGTGCTCCAGTTTCCTCCCACAGTCCAAACATGTGCGGGTTAGGTGGATTGGCCATGATAAATTGACCTTAGTGTCAGGGGATTAACAGGGTAAATATATGGGGTTACGGGAATCGGGCCTGGGTGGGATTGTGGCCGATGCAGACTCGATGGGCCGAATGGTCTGCCCTTCAGTGATTCTATGATTCTAGGATCTCAAATCATTGATAAATACGATGAAACTGAGACAGACACGGGGGCTTTGCAGCAGCAGGCAGAATGGGAATCATTGCATCCTGCACCGAGTTTTATTACACAACCAATTTCAGAAAATTCACAACTCTAATTCACAACAGCAAAGTGTGGGATTGCAAACTTGGAATTATTAGCACAGGACTAAAGTTTAAAAGCTAAACACTGACATTCAGAAACAGGAGCTGGCCTCACATCTTCAATTCTGTGATTGTCCCCCATCTCCTGCTCTGAATATTACAATATCTATGCCCCCTTCCTGCGTCTGCAGACTTTGAAAGTTACTCAGACATCGGTGAAACTAGTCTTTATCTCGGGGCATTTCCTGTGAAATATGCACCTTCTGCAACGAGACACAATCTAATTGACGCTTTCTGATACAATCTGAATCTCCTTTCAAACAACCTCCCAACCCCACTGTGCAGGAATGTCACCTTTTGTCACATTCCCCAACACAATTGTTGACACTTTACCAGGCAGGAAAAGTAGATTCAACTGACAGATTCTGAGCACCAGGTTGAATCTTTAAGATGTAAAAATGAACTGAAAGCCCAGGTCTCTCTGTTCCTGCATCCATTTTAACATTGACCCATTGATTTTAAATTGCTTCTCCTGTATAAAAATATCATCTATCAACCTCAGATTTAAACATTAATAAGCGACTGAGCATCAACTGCGAATTATAGAAGGTAGTTCCAAACTAATATCACAGCTGGTGTGGCAAAGTGTTTCTGAATTCCACTCCTACAAGTCTAAAATCCTCAACATTGTTTGAAATCCAATGTCCCCAAGTCCTGGACTCCCCAACCAGCAGGAAAAGTTGTTCTTTATCAGTCCTCTCGATTCCCCTTATTATCTTGAAGTGTTTGATCCAATCATCCCGTAGCCTAAATTCCAGCATTCCAGAGTAACACTTCAACTACACTTTTCAACAAACAATCCCAAACCAAATACAGAACAGGGTTCATAGAATCCTGCAGTGCAGGAGGCCATTCGGCCCATCGAGTCTGCACTGACCACAATCCCACCCAGGCCCCATCCCTATAATCCCATACATTTACCTCAGCTAATCCTCCTGACACTGAGGGACAATTTAGCTTGGCCAATCCACCTTACCTGTACACCTGATAGAAGTCTGCCAGATTGTGAGGGGCATGAACAGAGTGGATAGTCAGAAGATTTTTCCCAGGGTGGAAGAGTTATTACTCGGGGGCAGAGGTTTAAGGTGCGAGGGGCAAGGTTTAAAGGAGATGTGGGAGGAAAGTTTTTTTACACAGAGGGTGGTGGGTGCCTGGAACTCGTTGCCAGGGGAGGGAGTGGAAACGGATACGATAGTAACTTTTCAAGGGCGTCTTGACAAAGACATGAATAAGATGGGAATGGAGGGATATGGTCCCCGGAAGGGTAGGGGGTTTTAGTTCAGTCAGGCAGCATGGTCGGTGCAGGCTTGGAGAGCCGAAAGACCTGTTCCCGTGCTGTAATTTTCTTTGTTCTATCTTTGGAGTGTGGGATGAAACCGGAGCACCCGGAGGAAACCCACACAAACACGGGAAGGACGTTCAAACTCCAGTCAGAAAGTGACCCATGCTGGGAATCGAAGGCAGGTCCCTGGCACTGTGAGGAAGCAGTGCTAACCCCTGCATCACTATGCCACCCCCATATTGAAAACTTGGGTTCAAATTCAAGACAGCCGCAAATTCACTTTGAGAAAAGTTCCCTCTGCTGTGTCAAAGGAATTTATAATTGAGGATTTTTATTTCTGGGAAAACTGAACTCACATTGAACAGCATCCCAGTGTGGGATTGAAGCTCTCGTTTCTTTCAGTCATGGGGAGAGAGATGGAGCGAGAGGGAGAGATACAGATACAGAGGCAGAGAGACACAGAAACAGGATGGGATAGTGCTGTACATGTTTCAGAGCTGACACTGAGACACACACGACATGTACGATCGCAGACCAGAGTGAATCATTCTCTGTTACCTGCAGTGTCCTGGACATGGACAGAAGCTGACACTCAGACACACACAACAACAACTTGCATTTATATAGCACCTTGGACAGTATTATCCCAAGATGCTTCACAGGAGCCTTAATGTGAGAAATTTGACCCCGAGTCACAGGAGAGTTTAGGGTCACATGTCCCAAAGGTTTGGCCAGATGGTTTTTATGGACTATTTTAATTGGAGGAAAAGGAGGTATTAAAATGGAGAAAACCAATCTGCTTCACTAATGTTCTTTATGGAAGGAAATCTGCCGTCCTTACCTGGTCGGGCCTACATGTGACTCCAGCCTCACAGCAATGTGGTTGACTCTTAGATGCTGTTTGAAATGGCCTAGCAAGCCACTCAGTTCATGAGCAATTAGGGACGAGGAGTAAACGCTGGCAGAACCAGCCAGGCCCACATCCCATGGATGTATTTGAGTAAAACGTTCAGGGAAGGAATTCCAGAGTTGGAGCCCACGCAGATGAAGACACAGCTCCCAATGGGGAAACGATTCAAATTGTGGATGGTCACGGAGCCATAATGAAAGGAAAACAGATATGGGAGGATGGTGGGACTGGAGGAGGTGGATAACCAGCAAGAAACATTTCTCTATCTCTGTGCTATCAGTTTCCATTATTCTCCTGACAACTTGGATCAAATTGTCCCTGACACTCCAAAGTTCCCGGGAATACAGCCCTCGTTTGTGTCTCCATAGCTGCGTATCTGTCACATTTAAAATACTGACGTTACTTTGGTGAAGAGACAACTCTGTCAGAAATATCTCAGTGCTGCGTTCACACAAAATGGCCCCTGGGAAGAAAGGCCAAATGGCTGCCTGATATTTGTGGATATTTTTCACAGATATCCCAGAAAGGGAGAGATGGACAGAAGACACAGACACAGAGAGTGAGAAAAAGAGAGAGACACAGATTGATGGAGGTATAAAAGGTTTCCCTTTACCTGCACACAATTTAACTTGTTCCCAGTTGGTTTATGGATTCTCTCCTCAACTTATTGTCCAAAGTGCATCACTTCACATTTCTCAGTGTTGAAGTTAACTGTCTGTCCGTTTCATTTCAATCTCCTCTGCACCCGCTCCCGAACACAAATAATTGTCTGGTAGAAAGTGAGAAGGAGCCTCGGCAGAGAGGTTGGGAAGGAATGAATGGGGAGAGGCAGAAACCCTCAACACATTTCAAAACTACACTGATTTCCACTTGAAGGAATAACTTCTCCACCCCAACACTATCCCATCATTCTCGATAAGCCCATGCTGCCCGTGTTCTGTGATAAATTACACGCAAGTGAAAAGATTATTTTAAATAGTGGGGTTACATTTGCCACCCCCCAATCTGTAGGAACTGCTCCAGAGTCTATAGAATTTTGGAAGATGACCAGCAATGCATCCAATATTTCCAGCGCCGCTTCCTTTAATACTCTGGGATGTAGATTATCAGACCCTGGGGATTTGTCAGCCTTTAACCCCATTCATTCCCCCAGCACCATTTTCTTACTAATACTGATTTCCTTCAATTCAATTCCACACTCTCACTAAACCATTGGTTCCCTAACATTTCTGCCAGGTTATCTGTGCCTCTTTTGTGAAGACAGAACCAAAGTATACGTTCAATTCTTCTGCCATTTCTTTGCTCCCCATTATAATTTCCCCGGAGAGATGGAGAGAGGCAGAGTCACTGAGAGATAGGGATGAGATAGTAATGCAGAGAGTAACAGTGAGATATTCAGGAGGGCAAGCAGCTAATAGTGGGGTACAACAAGGATCATCCAAAGCCACAGATATTGCCTCATGTTGCCGCTGTCGCCATTTACCTTAAATCAGCATCCTCTGCTTTCCAAGCTTTCCCCCAATGTGCCGATTATCTCAAAGCCGATCCTCTCAGTCCCGGGACATCACTGCAGGAGTTCCTCAGGGTGAGTGTCCGAGGCCCCAACCATCTTCAGCTGCTCCATCACTGACCTTCCCTCCATAGGTGAGATGTTCGCTGATGATCGCAGCATTCACAACTCCTCAGATTGTGAAATAGTCAATGCCGGAATACTGATCAGGACAGGCAGCATCTGTGTAAAGAGAAGCAGATTCTGGGACTGGGGGACTGAGAGACAGGAAGATAGTGAAACACACACAAACGCACTGATGCACACACATAGATACACGCAAAGTCTCACACACACACAGATAGAGAACAGTCCCACAGTCTCACTCACAATATCCTAATCCCCCTGGCATTAAGGGGCAATTTATCACGGCCAATCAACCTAACGCACGCATCTTTGGAGTGTGGGAGGAAACCGGAGCACCCGGAGGAAACCCACGCAGACACGGGGAGAACGTGCAAACTCCACACAGACAGTGACCCGAGACCAAAATTGAACCCGGGTCCGTTGCACTGTGAGGCAGCAGAGCTAACCACTGTGACACCCATGTTGGCCTTCATTGCAAGAGGATTATCATAGCGCGCAAGAAACAAGACTTTTCACTGTATACTAATATGATAATAATAAATCAAATCAAAATAATTAATCAAGTCAAAGTATTTACCCTGCTAATCCCCCTAAGACTATGGGGAAAGTTAGCATGGCCAATCCACCGAACCCGCACATCTTTGGGCTGAGAGAAGGAAGAGCGGCACTCGGAGGAAACCAATGCAGATAGTGACCCGAGGCTGGATATGAACTTGTGTCCCTGGTGCTGTGATACAGCAGTGCTAACCACTGGTGCCACCGTGCTGCCCGCTCCTGTTTGGGAGCTTCACCAGGTTGACACCTCATTTTTAAGGGATGCCAGGTTGACCCCGTGGCTTGATGGTAATGGTTGAGTGGGGAATGAATCATTCTCTGTTACCTGCAGTGTCCTGGACATTGAGAGAAACTGACACTCAGACACATAAAACAACAACCTGCATTGATATAGCACCTTGAACAGAAACGTCCTCAGATGCTTCACAGGAGCCTGGAGTGAAAAATTAGAAGCCGAGTCACAGGCGAGTTTAGGGACAAAAGAATTGCCCCAAAGATCTGGTCAAAAAGGGGTTGTTATTAGGAAGTGTCTGAATGGTGGAAAGGGAGGTATGAAGACAGAGAGTTTTGGGAAGGAATTCCAGAGTTGGAGCCACACAGTGAACTGCAGACCCCAATGGTGAAAGGATTAAAATGGGGATGGTCAGGGAGCCAGGATTAAAGGAAAACAGATATCAGAGGATGGTGGGACTGGGGGATATAGGGAGGGCTCATTTACAGAAGACAGTACCAAACTTTAACCACATCTCGTGTGAAGAAGTGCTTCCTAATTTAGAATTGAAAGAAGTTTAGAAGTTTATGTATTAGTGTCACAAGTCGGCTTACATTAACACGGTAATGAAGTTACTGTGAAAATCCCTTAGTCACCAACCTCCGGCGCCTGTTCGGGTAACACTGAGGGAGAATTTAGCATGGCCAATGCACCCTAAACAGCACATCTTTCAGACTGAGGGAGGAAACCGGAGCATCCGGGGGAAACCCACGCAGACACAGGGAGAACATGCGGACTCCGCACAGACAGGAATAAATGAATCTTTTTCTAAGTAACAGACAGTGACGAGTGGGGTCCCGCAGGGGTCAGTTCTTGGGTCCCAGCTATTCACAAAACACATCAGTGATTTGGATGAGGGAACCAAACGTAATATTCTCAAGTTTGCTGATGAGATGAAACTTAGTGGGAATGTGAGTGATGAGGAGGATGTTAAGAGGCTTCAGGGTGATTTAGACAAGTTGAGTGAGTGGGGAAATACATGGCAGATGCAGAATAATGTGGATAAATGTGACGTTATCCACTTTGGCCGGAGGAAGAGAATGGCAGAGTATTAGATGAATGGTGATAGATTGGGAAATGTTGTACAAAGGGACCTGGGTATCTGAGAACACCAGTCACTGAAAGCAAGCATGCAGCTACAGCAAGCAGTTAGGACGACCAATGGGATGTTGTCCTTCATTGCAAGAGGATTGGAGTAGAAGAGCAAGGATGTCTTACTGCAGCTGGACAGAGCCTCGGTGAGACCACACCTGGAGTCTTGTGTGCAGTGTTCCTCTCCTTATCTGAGGAAGGATGTACTTGCCACAGAGGGAGAGCAGTGAATGTTCACCAGACTGATTCCTGGGATGGCAGCATTGATGTCTGAGGGGAGATTGGGTCGGCTGGGCCTCTATTCACTGGAATGTAGAAGAGTGAGCGGGGATCTAATTGAAAGGTATAAAATTCTGACAGTGCTGGACAGGCTGGATACAGGGATATTGTTTCCTCCGGCTGGGGGTGTCTGGAACAAGGGGTCACAGTCTCAGGATACGGGGGAGGCCATTTGGGACTGAGATGAGAGGAAACCTCTTCACTCAGAGGGTGGTGAACCTGTGGAATTCTCTCCCACAGAAAGCTGTGGAGACCAAGTCACTGAATATATTTAAGAAGGAAAGAGATAGATTTCTAGACTCTAAAGGTGTCGAGGTGTATGGGGAAAACCCCGGGGTATGGCATTGAGACAGAGGATCGGCCATGATAGTGTTGAATGGTGGGTCAGGCTCGAAGGGCTGAATGGCCTCCTCCTCCTCCTATTTTCTGTGTTGATGTGACCGCCCCAAGTCTCTTTGGGCCTCCACTCTTTCCAGCCTTTCCCCATTCATAAAGCAATCTGTTCTATCCTTTTTAAAGTGGGTGACCACACAATTGTCTCCAATGAAATCCATCTTTCACTCTTTGAACCATTCAGTTAAGACAATTTACTTTAGGGCGGCATGGTGGCACAGTGGTTCGTACTGCTGCCTCACAGCGCCAGGGACCCGGGTTCAATTCCAGCCTCGGGTGACTGCGTGGAGTTTGCACATTCTCCCCGTGTCTGTGTGGGTTTCCTCCGGGAGCTCTGGTTATCTTCCACACTCGCAAGATATATAGGTTAGATGGATTAGCAATGGGGTTATGGGGATAGGGCTGGGGTGAGGGCCTGGGTAAGATACTCTGTCATCAAGTCTGTGCAGACTCAATGAGCTGAATGGCCTCTTATGCTGTGGAATACCTCTTTGCCATTTGAAGCTTCTGCTTTCCTCCCACACTCCAAAGATGTGCGGGTTAGGTTAATTGGCAGTGCTCAATTGCCCCTTAGTGTTAGGGGGATTCAGGCCTGGGTGGTATTGTTGTCGGGGGCAGGCTTGATGGACCAAAGGACCTCCTTCTGCACTTTAGGGAATCTATGATGAACGGCATGGTGGCACAGTGGTTAGCACAGCACCAAGAACCCAGGTTCAATTCCAGCCTCAGCTCGCTGTCAGTGTAGAGTTCTCCCAGTGTCTGCGTGGGTTTCCTCCGGGTGCTCCAGTTTCCTCCCACAGTCCAAACATGTGCGGGTAAGGTGGATTGGCCATGATAAATTGACCTTAGTGTCAGGGGATTAACAGGGTAAATATATGGGGTTCCGGGAATCGGGCCTGGGTGGGATTGTGGTCGATGCAGACCCGATGGGCCGAATGGTCTGCCCTTTAGGGATTCTATGATTCTAGGATCTCAAATCATTGATAAATACGATGAAACTGAGACAGACACGGGGGCTTTGCAGCAGCAGGCAGAATGGGAATCATTGCATCCTGCACCGAGTTTTATTACACAACCAATTTCAGAAAATTCACAACTCTAATTCACAACAGCAAAGTGTGGGATTGCAAACTTGGAATTATTAGCCCAGCACTAAAGTTTAAAAGCTAAACACTGACATTCGGAAACAGGAGATGGCCTCACATCTTCAATTCTGTGATTGTCCCCCATCTCCTGCTCTGAATATTACAATATCTCTGCCCCCTTCATGCGTCTGCAGACTTTGAAAGTTACTCAGACATCGGTGAAACGAGTCTTTATCTCGGGGCATTTCCTGTGAAATATGCACCTTCTGCAACGAGACACAATCTAATTGACGCTTTCTGATACAATCTGAATCTCCTTTCAAACAACCTCCCAACCCCACTGTGCAGGAATGTCACCTTTTGTCACATTCCCCAACACAATTGTTGACACTTTATCAGGCGGGAAAAGTAGATTCAACTGACAGATTCTGAGCACCAGGTTGAATCTTTAAGATGTAAAAATGAACTGAAATCCCAGGTCTCTCTGTTCCTGCATCCATTTTAACATTGACCCATTGATTTTAAATTGCTTCTCCTGTATAAAAATATCATCTATCAACCTCAGATTTAAACATTAATAAGCGACTGAGCATCAACTGCGAATTATAGAAGGTAGTTCCAAACTAATATCACAGCTGGTGTGGCAAAGTGTTTCTGAATTCCACTCCTACAAGTCTAAAATCCTCAACATTGTTTGAAATCCAATGTCCCCAAGTCCTGGACTCCCCAACCAGCAGGAAAAGTTGTTCTTTATCAGTCCTCTCCATTCCCCTTATTATCTTGAAGTGTTTGATCCAATCATCCCGTAGCCTAAATTCCAGCATTACAGAGTAACACTTCAACTACACTTTTCAACAAACAATCCCAAACCAAATACAGAACAGGGTTCATAGAATCCTGCAGTGCAGGAGGCCATTCGGCCCATCGAGTCTGCACTGAACACAATCCCACCCAGGCCCCATCCCTATAATCCCATACATTTACCTCAGCAAATCCTCCTGACACTAAGGGACAATTTAGCTTGGCCAATCCACCTCACCTGTACACCTGATAGAAGTCTGCCAGATTATGAGGGGCATGAACAGAGTGGATAGTCAGAAGATTTTTCCCAGGGTGGTAGAGTTATTACTCGGGAGCAGAGGTTTAAGGTGCGAGGGGCAAGGTTTAAAGGAGATGTGGGAGGAAAGTTTTTTTACACAGGGGGTGGTGGGTGCCTGGAACTCGCGGCCGGGGGAGGGAGTGGAAACGGATACGATAGTGACTTTTCAAGGGCGTCTTGACAAAGACATGAATAACATGGGAATGGAGGGATATGGTCCCCGGAAGGGTAGGGGGTTTTAGTTCAGTCAGGCAGCATGGTCGGTGCAGGATTGGAGAGCCGAAAGACCTGTTCCTGTGCTGTAATGTTCTTTGTTCTATCTTTGGAGTGTGGGATGAAACCGGAGCACCCGGAGGAAACCCACACACACACGGGAAGGACGTTCAAACTCCAGTCAGAAAGTGACCCATGCTGGGAATCGAAGGCGGGTCCCTGGCACTGTGAGGAAGCAGTGCTAACCCCTGCATCACTGTGCCACCCCCATATTGAAAACTTGGGTTCAAATTCAAGACAGCCGCAAATTCACTTTGAGAAAAGTTCCCTCTGCTGTGTCAAATGAATTTTTAATTGAGGATTTTTATTTCTGGGAAAACTGAACTCACATTGAACAGCATCCCAGTGTGGGATTTAAACTCTAGTTTGTTTCAGTCATGGGGAGAGAGATGGAGCGAGAGGGAGAGATACAGATACAGAGGCAGAGAGACACAGAAACAGGATGGGATAGTGCTGTACATGTTTCAGAGCTGACACTGAGACACACACGAGATGTACAATCGCAGACCAGAGTGAATCATTCTCTGTTATCTGCAGTTTCCTGGACATGGACAGAAGCTGACACTCAGACACACACAACAACAACTTGCATTTATATAGCACCTTGGACAGTATTATCTCAAGATGCATCACACTCCCAGGACAGGTACAGCACAGGGTTAGATACAGAGTAAAGCTCCCTCTGCACTGTCCCCATCAAACACTCCCTGGACAGGTACAGAGTAAAGCTCCCTCTGCACTGTCGACATCGAACACGACCAGGACAGGTACAGCACGGGCTAAGATTCAGAGTAAAGCTCCCTCTGCACTGTCCCCATCAAACACTCCCTGGACAGCTACAGCACAGGGTTAGATACAGAGTAAAGTTCCCTCTACACAGTCCCCATCAAACACTCCCAGGACAGGTACAGCACTAGGATAGATACAGAGTAAAGCTGCCTCTGCACTGTCCCCATCAAACACTCCCTGGACAAGTACAGCACGGGCTACGATTCAGAGTAAAGCTCCCTCTGCACTGTCCCCATCAAACACTCCCAGGACAGATACAGCATGGGTTTAGATACAAAGTAAAGCTCCCTCTCTCCTGTCCCCATCAATCACTTCCAGGACAAGTACAGCATGGGCGAAGTACAGGGTAAAGTTCCCTCTACACTGTCCGCATCAAACACATCCAGGACAGGAACAGCACGGGGTTAGATACCCAGTAAAGCTCCCTCCTCACTGTCCCCATCAAGCACTCATAGGACACATAGAGCACGGGGTTAGATGCAGAATAAAGTTCCCTCGACACTGTCCCCATCAAACACTCCCAGGATAGGTACAGCACTAGGTTAGATACAGAGTAAAGCTCCCTCTGCACTGTCCCCATCAAACGCTCCCTGGACAGGTACAGCACAGGGTTAGATACAGAGTAAAGCTCCCTCTGCACTGTCCCCATCAAACACACCCAGGACAGGTACAGCACGGGGTTAGATACAGAGTAAAGCTCCCTCTGCACTGTCCCCCATCAAACACTTGCAGGACAGGTACAGAGTAAAGCTCCCTCTGCACTGTCCACATCAAACACGACCAGGACAGTAAGAGCACGGGCTTAGATACAGAGTAAAGCTCCCTCTATACTGTCCCCATCAAATACTCCCAGGACAGGTACAGCACAGGGTTAGATACAGAGTAAAGCTCCCTCTACACTGTCCCCATCAAACACTCCCAGGACAGGTACAGCACAGGGTTAGATACCCAGTAAAGCTCCCTCCTCACTGTCCCCATCAAGCACTCCCAGGACACATAGAGCACGGGGTTAGATGCAGAATAAAGTTCCCTCGACACTGTCCCCATCAAACACTCCCAGGATAGGTACAGCACTATGTAAGATAAAGAGTAAAGCTCCCTCTGCACTGTCCCCATCAAACGCTCCCTGGACAGGTACAGCACAGGGTTAGATACAGAGTAAAGCTCCCTCTGCACTGTCCCCATCAAACACACCCAGGACAGGTACAGCACGAGGTTAGATACAGAGTAAAGCTCCCTCTGCACTGTCCCCCATCAAACACTTGCAGGACAGGTACAGAGTAAAGCTCCCTCTGCACTGTCCACATCAAACACGACCAGGACAGTAAGAGCACGGGCTTAGATACAGAGTAAAGCTCCCTCTATACTGTCCCCACCAAACACTCCCAGGACAGGTACAGCACAGGGTGAGATACAGAGTAAAGCTCCCTCTACACTGTCCCCATCAAACACTCCCAGGACAGGTACAGCACAGGGTTAGATACAGAGTAAAGCTCCCTTTACACTGTCCCTATCAAACACTCACTGGACAGTACAGCACGGGGTTTGATACAGAGTCAAGTTCCCTCTACACTGTCCCCATCAAACACTCCCAGGACAGGTACAGCACGGGGTTAGATACAGAGTCAAGTTCCCTCTACACTGTCCCCATCAAACACTCCCAGGACAGGTACAGCATGGGTTTAGATACAAAGTAAAGCTCCCTCTCTCCTGTCCCCATCAATCACTTCCAGGACAGGTACAGCACGGGTTTAGATACAGAGCAAAGCTCCCTCTACACTGTCCCCCATCAAACACTCCCAGGACAGGTACATCACGGGGTTAGATACAGAGTAAAGCTCCCTCTGCACTGTCCCCATCAAACACTCCCTGGACAGGTACAGCATGGGGTTAGATACAGAGTAAAGCTCCCTCTGCACTGTCCCCATCAAACATTCCCTGGACAGGTACAGCATGGGGTTAGATACAGAGTAAAGCTCCCTCTACACTGTCCCCATCCACCACTCCCAGGACAGATACAGCACGGGTTTAGATACAGAGCAAAGCTCCCTCTCCACTGTGCCCCATCAAACACTCCCAGGAAAGATTGAGCACGGGTTTGATGCAGTGTAAAGTTCCCTCTACACTGTCCCCATCAAACACATCCAGGACAGGAACAGCAAGGGGTGAGGTACCCAGAAAAGCCCACTCTACACTGTCCCGATCAAATAGTCCCAGGGCAGATAGAGCTCGGGGTTTGATGCAGAGTAAAGCTCCCTCTGCACTGTCCCCATCAAACACTCCCAGGACAGGTACAGCACGGGGTTAGATACAGAGTAAAGCTCCCTCTACACTGTCCCCATCAAACACTCCCAGGACAGATACAGCACGGGTTTAGATACAAAGTAAAGCTCCCTCTACACTGCCCAAATCAATCACTCCCAGGACAGGGACTGCATGGGCGAGATACAGGGTAAAGTTCCCTCTACACTGTCCCCATCAAACACATCCAGGACAGGAACAGCACGGGGCAAGATACCCAGTAAAGCTCCCTCCTCACTGTCCCCATCAAGCACTCCCATGACACATAGAGCACGGGGTTAGATGCAGAATAAAGTTCCCTCGACACTGTCCCCATCAAACACTCCCAGGACAGGTACAGCACGGGGTCAGATGCCGCGTAAAACTCCCTCTACATTGTGCCCCATCATTGTGTGTGTGTGAGAGAGAGAATATGTGTGTGTTTGTGTGTGTGAGAGAGAGGGAATGTGTGAGAGACAGTGTTTGAGAGAGACAGGGAGTGTGCGAGAGAGAGACAGGGAGTGTGTGAGTGTGTGTGTGTGTGAGAAAGAGAGTGTATATGTGAGAGAGTGTGAGAGACTGCATGAGAGAGTGTGTGAGCATGAAAGAATGTGAGAGAGAGAGAGTGTGTGTGTGAGAGAGAGAGTACGTGTGTGAGAGAGAGTGTGTGCGCAAGAGAGAGAGAGAGAGCGTGTGTATGTGTGTGTGTGTGTGTGTGTGTGTGTGAGAGTGCGTAAGAGTGCGCGTGTGTATGAGAGAGAGTCTTGTGTGTGAGAGAAAGAGCGTGTGTATGTGTGGGTGAGAGTGAGTGTGAGAGAGTGCATGTGTTAGAGAGTGTGTGAGCGTGAAAGAGTGTGTGTGTGAGAGTGTGTGTGTGTGAGAGAGAGAGAGTGTGTGTGTGAGTGTGTGTGAGAGAGAGAGTGTGTGTGTGAGAGAGAGAGTGTGTGTATGTGTGTGTGTGAGATTATGTGTGTGTCTGAGAGTGTGTAAGAGAGAGTGTGTGTGTGAGCTGATCTTTCTCTACACCCTATCGGTAACTGCAACACGATATTCTGCACCCTTTCCTCTCCTTCTCCCTGTGTACTCTATGAACGGTATGTTTTGTCTGGATAGCGCACAAGAAAGAATGCTTTTCACTGCATCCCAACACAAATCAATCAAATCAAATCAAATTAACACGGTGAAGTTTGGACCCTGTGGGGTGACAGTTGTCTGAATACAGATTCTATCTTATTGTAACATTCAGGTACCACGTGTACTGAGCTCACCAGCGTTCTGTCTGTATTGTGTGAATCCAGTCTTGAAATATCCACTCATGTTGCTAATTCTGCCAAGACAGAAACAGAAAGAGTGTTTGAATTCTCCGTGATTAGACCCCTTAATGATAAACAACATGGTGGATGAGAGGGATAGAGAGAGAGAGGAAGAGAGAGAGATGGAGCGATGCAGAGAAACAGAGAGATAGGGAGAGGGAGCAATGCAGAGAGTAACAGTTAGACAGTGAGGAATAGAGATTAATTCAGATGGGTAGTGAGTGTCAGGGGAGTCCGAGACGCTGATATTTAAAAACAAAAGCAGACAGGATTTGGTTAAATCTCACGGGATCCAGGGTGAGTTTGCCAAATGGATACAAATTAGGCTTGATGACAGAAGACAGAGGGTGGTTGTGGAGGGTTGATTTTTGTCAAACCGGAGGCCTGTGACCAGCGGGGTGCCTCAGGGATCGGTGCTGGGTCCACTGTTATTTGTCATTTATATTAATGATTTGGATGAGAATTTAGGAGGCATGGTTCGTAAGTTTACAGTTGACACCAGGATTTATGGCATAGTGGACAGTGAAGAAGGTTATCTAGGGTTGCAACGGGATCTTGATCAATTGGGCCAGTGGGCTGATGGATGGCAGATGGAGTTTAATTTAGATAAATGCGAGGTGATGCATTTTTGTGGATCGAACCAGCACAGGACTTACTCAGTTAATGGTCGGGTGTTGGTGAGAGTTACAGAACAAAGAGATCTCGAGGTACAGATTCAAAGCTCCTTGAAAGTGGAGTCACAGCTGGATAGAGTGGTGAAGCGTGCAGGTAAGCAAGCAGTTAGGAAGACCAATGGTATGTTGTTGTTTGCAAGAGAATGTGAGTCCAGGAGCAAGGATGTCTTACTGCAGCTGTACAGGGCCTCAGTGAGACCACACCTGCAGTATTGTGCACAGTTTTGCTCTCCTTATCTGAGAAAGCATTGAAGAAAATTGCTCACTGTGAACAAACCTAAAAAAGCTGACTGATGTTTCATTCCAGATTCTCAGAGGGAGAGAGAGAGAGATTCAGAGAAAACACAGACTGAGTGAGTGAGAAAAAGGGAGTGACAGAGATCAAGAGGGGGACCGAGAGATAGTGAGTGAAAGAAATATATTAGTCAGAGCGCATCGGAAAAGGAGGATTGGAATTTGTCAGCCTTGCTTTATGGAAAGCTTTAGTGTTTGGTCAGAATGTTAACACGGTGAAGTTTGGAGCCTCTGGGATGACAGTTGTCTGAATACAGATTCTATCTCATTGTAACATTAATGTACCACGTGTACTGAGCTCACCAACATTTGCAAACCATCGTTTGAAGAAAGCTTGCTGTTTATATTGTATGAATCCAGCCCTTTGGAAATGTAGTCAGTCTTATTCAGGAAAAGGACAAGCTAATTTCAGAGGGAGAGATACAGATACAGAGGCAGGCTGAGACTGAAACAGGATGGGATTGTGCTGCACAGGTTTCAGAGCTGACACTGAGACACACACAAGATGTACAGTCGCAGATTGTACCTGACACTTACAAAGAAACGTAGCAAATAGGAACAGGAGGAGACCATTCGGCCCATCGAGTCTGCACCGACAACAATCCCACCCTATCCCCGTTACACCACACATTTATCCTGCTGATCCCCCCCGAAACTAGGGTCAATTTGTCACGGCCAATCAACCAACCCGGGCATCTTTTGACTGTGGGAGGAAACCGGAGCACCCGGAGGAAACCATGATCAGCCATGGTCACAATGGATGGCGGAGCAGGATGGAAGGGCTGAATGGCCTCCACCTGTTCCTATTTTCTATGTTTCTTTGTAAGTTCCACGTGGCAAAGTGTTTCTTCATTTCACTCCTAAAAGTCTGAAATACTAAACATTGTCTAAAATCCAATGTCCCCCAAGTCCTGGACTCCCCAACCAGCAGAAAATGTTCCTCTTTATCAGCATCTGTGGGTCATCCTGATTCGAAACATTGGCTCTATTCTCTCTCCACAGATGCTGTCAGACCTGCTGAGATTTTACACCAATTTCTGTTTTTGTTTCAGTTTTAAGTTTAAGTTTACTTATTAGTGTCACAAGTAGGCTCACATTAACACTGCAATGAAGTTACTGTGAAAATCCCCAAGTCGTCACACTCCGGCACCTGTTCGGCTACACTGAGGGAGAATTTAGCATGGCCAACGCACCCTAACCATCGTGTCTTTCAGACTGTGGGAGGAAAGTGGAGCAGCCGGAGGAAACCCACGCAGACACGGGGAGAATATACAGACTCTGCACAGACAGTGACCCAAGCCTGGATTCGACCCCGGGTCCCTGGCGCTCTGAGGCAGCAGTGCTAACCTCTGTGCCACCCATGATTCCTGCATCTGCAGTATTATGCTTTTAGCTTTCTTCTTTATTAACCCTCTCCATTTCGCTTATTATTTTGAAGGGTTTCATTAAATCACTCCTTAACCTCAATCCCAGTGTTTCAGAGTAAATCTTCATCGACACAAAAACCATACAATCACCACAGTGCAGAAGGAGGCCATTCAGCCTATCGGGTCTGTACTGACAACAATCCCACCCTATCCCCGTTACACCACACATTTATCCTGCTGATCCCCCCCGAAACTAGGGTCAATTTGTCACGGCCAATCAACCAACCCGGGCATCTTTTGACTGTGGGAGGAAACCGGAGCACCCGGAGGAAACCATGATCAGCCATGGTCACAATGGATGGCGGAGCAGGATGGAAGGGCTGAATGGCCTCCACCTGTTCCTATTTTCTATGTTTCTTTGTAAGTTCCACGTGGCAAAGTGTTTCTTCATTTCACTCCTAAAAGTCTGAAATACTAAACATTGTCTAAAATCCAATGTCCCCCAAGTCCTGGACTCCCCAACCAGCAGAAAATGTTCCTCTTTATCAGCATCTGTGGGTCATCCTGATTCGAAACATTGGCTCTATTCTCTCTCCACAGATGCTGTCAGACCTGCTGAGATTTTACACCAATTTCTGTTTTTGTTTCAGTTTTAAGTTTAAGTTTACTTATTAGTGTCACAAGTAGGCTCACATTAACACTGCAATGAAGTTACTGTGAAAATCCCCAAGTCGTCACACTCCGGCACCTGTTCGGCTACACTGAGGGAGAATTTAGCATGGCCAACGCACCCTAACCATCGTGTCTTTCAGACTGTGGGAGGAAAGTGGAGCAGCCGGAGGAAACCCACGCAGACACGGGGAGAATATACAGACTCTGCACAGACAGTGACCCAAGCCTGGATTCGACCCCGGGTCCCTGGCGCTCTGAGGCAGCAGTGCTAACCTCTGTGCCACCCATGATTCCTGCATCTGCAGTATTATGCTTTTAGCTTTCTTCTTTATTAACCCTCTCCATTTCGCTTATTATTTTGAAGGGTTTCATTAAATCACTCCTTAACCTCAATCCCAGTGTTTCAGAGTAAATCTTCATCGACACAAAAACCATACAATCACCACAGTGCAGAAGGAGGCCATTCAGCCTATCGGGTCTGTACTGACTCTCCGAAAGAGCATCTATCCGCATAACGCCATGCATTTACCAGAGCTAATTCCCCGAACCTACACATCCCTGGACACTAAGGGGCAATTTAGCATAGCCAATCAACCTAAACCGCACACCTTTGGAGTGTGGGAGGAAACCGGGGCACCCGGAGGAAACCCACGCAGACACGGGGAGAATGTGTAAACTCCACACAGACAGTCACCCGAGGCTGGAATTGAACCCGGGTCCCTGGCGCTGTGAGGCAGCAGTGCCAACCACTGTGCCATTGTACCACCCTGCTCAGGAAACACTTCCAACCCAAACACAACACACAGAGTAAAATCCCCTCTGCTCTGTCCAAGGAATTTTTAATTGCAGATTTTTAGATTGACTTTTTAGGAAAAACAGAACTCAAATTGCTCAGCATCCCAGTGTGGACTCTTGTTTATTCCAACCATGATCTCATCTCTGCAGATTCAAACATCAAGTTTAAGCTGTGGATACAGTTGTGTCTGTCTGTCTCAGAGTTTGTGTATTCAGTCTTTCACTGCCTTTTAAACTTCTCTGGAGAATTTGAATGCTGGATGTTGCTTAATCATTCCTTTCTCTCAGCACATGGAACTGGTGAAACTTCAAGAGTCACAATCTCATGTCAGTAACAAAGAACTGTATCTTTATTCATCCATCATTTCCAATCTCTGAATAGATCACACACATTTCCAGAATGCAGGAAGCTCTCAATGGAAACTGCTTCCAATTATTCCCCAATACAATTGTTCACACGTTACTGTGAACTACATTCCACTGACATTCCCAAAGCAGCCACAGAAAAGTGACTGGTTATTTTAAACATTGAAACTGAACTATATTAACTTACGGTTCACTCACATTGTACAGAAATGTTGACCCTGTGGGATGACAGTTTGGGAGTAACATTGCAACATTAAGGTGCCCTGCGTATTGTGTTTGACAACATTTGCAGCATTTCCAAAATATCAGCGACATTGCTGTGTGTATTGTGTGAATCAAGCTGTGAAATATCCACACATATTGAACTCCCACTGCTGCTGCCTTTTCATCATTTATAAACACACAAACTAGAAGCAGGAGGAGGCCATTCAGCCCTTCCAGCCTGCTCCAACATTCATTATGATCATGGCTGATCATCAAATTCAACATCCTGATCCCACTTTAGCCCCAAGAGCTCTATCCAATTACTGGACAAAATTAGATCCCTGTTTGTTCCCACATTGAAGCGATCGAAGAGTGGATTCATCAAGTGTTTTGATGCAGAGAAAACCTCCCTCTACACTGTCCCCACCAAACACTCCCAGGACAGCTACAGCACGGGGTTAGATACAGAGTAAAGCTCCCTCGACACTGTCCCCCATCAAACACTCCCAGGACAGATACAGAACGGGGTCAGATACAGAGTAAAGCTCCCTCTACACTGTCCCCATCAAACACTCCCAGGACATGTTCAGCATGGGGTTACAGAATAAAGCTCCCTGCACACTGTCCCCATCAAACACACACAGGACAGATAGAGCATGGGGTTAGATACAGAGTAAAGCTCCCTCTGCACTGTCCCCATCAAACACACCCAGGACAGGTACAGCACGGGGTGAGAGACAGAGTAAAGCTCCCTCTACACTGTCCCCCGTCAAACACTCCCAGAACAGGTGCATCACGGGGTTAGATACAGAGTAAAGCTCCCTCGACACTGTCCCCAATCAAACACCCACAGGACAGTAACAGCACGGGGTTAGATACAGAGTAAAGCTTCCTCGACACTGTCCCCATCAAACAGACCGAGGATAGATACAGCAAAGGGGTTAGATACAGAGTAAAGCTCCCTCTACACTGTCCCCATCAAACATCCCCAGGACAGGTACAGCACGGGGTTAGATACAGAGTAAAGCTCCCTCCACACTGTCCCCGTCAAACACTCCCAGGACAGGTACAGCACGCGGTTAGATACAGAGTAAACCTCCCTCTACACTGTCCCCCCATCAAACACTCCCAGGACAGGTACAGCACGGGGTTAGATACAGATAAACCTCCCTCTACACTGTCCCCATCAAACACTCCCAGGACAGGTACAGCACGCGGTTAGATACAGAGTAAACCTCCCTCTACACTGTCCCCATCAAACACTCCCAGGACAGGTACAGCACGGGGTTAGATACAGAGTAAACCTCCCTCCACACTGTCCCCATCAAACACTCCCAGGACAGATACAGCACGGGGTTAGATACAGAGTAAAGCTCCCTCCACACTGTTCCCGTCAAACACTCCCAGGACAGGTACAGCACGCGGTTAGATACAGAGTAAACCTCCCTCTACACTGTCCCCCCATCAAACACTCCCAGGACAGGTACAGCACGGGGTTAGATACAGATAAACCTCCCTCTACACTGTCCCCATCAAACACTCCCAGGACAGGTACAGCACGCGGTTAGATACAGAGTAAACCTCCCTCTACACTGTCCCCATCAAACACTCCCAGGACAGGTACAGCACGGGGTTAGATACAGAGTAAAGCTCCCTCCACACTGTCCCCATCAAACACTCCCAGGACAGGTAGAGCACGGGGTTAGATACAGAGTAAAGCTCCCTCCACATTGTCCCCATCAAACACTCCCAGGACAGGTACAGCACGGGGTTAGATACAGAGTCAAGCTCCCTCCACACTGTCCCCATCAAACACTCCCAGGACAGGTACAGCACAGGGTTAGATACAGAGTAAAGCTCCCTCTACACTATCCCCATCAAACACTCCCAGGTCAGGTACAGCACGGGGTTAGATACAGAGTCAAGCTCCCTCCACACTGTCCCCATCAAACACTCCCAGGGCAGGGACAGCACAGGGTTAGATACAGAGTAAAGCTCCCTCTACACTGTCCCCATCAAACACTCACAGGACAGATACAGCACGGGGTTAGATACAGAGTAAAGCTCCCTCCACACTCTCCCCATCAAACACTCCCAGGACAGATACAGCATGCGGTTAGATACAGAGTAAAGCTCCCTCTCCATCGTCCCCCATCAAACACTCCCAGGACAGGTACAGCACGGCTTCGGTCCAGAGTAAAGCTCCCTCTGCACTGTCCCCATCAAACATTCCCTGGACAGGTACAACCGGAGCTAGATACAGAGTAAAGCTCCCTCTACACTGTCCACATCAAACACTCCCAGGAAAGATAGAGCACGGGGTTAGAAACAAAGTAAAGCTCCCTCTCTACTGTTCCCATCAATCACTCCCAGGACAACCACAGCATGGGCTAGGTACAGGGTAAAGTTCCCTGTACACTGTCCCCCATCAAACACATCCAGGACAGGAACAGCACGGGGTTGGATACCCAGTAAAGCCCCCTCGAGACTGTTCCCATCAAATAGTCCCAGGACGGATAGAGCACGCAGTTTGATGCAGGGTAAAGCTCCCTCTACACTGTCCCCCATCAAACACTCCCAGGACGGGTACAGCACGTGTTTAGATACAGAATAAAGCTCCCTCTGCATTGCCCCCCATCAAACACTCCCAGGACAGGTGGAGCACGGGGTTAGATAGAGAGTAAAACTCCCTCTACACGGTCCCCATCAAACACTCACAGGACATGTTCAGCATGGGGTTACAGAATAAAGCTCCCTGCACACTGTCCCCATCAAACACCCCCAGGACAGGTACAGCACGGGGTTAGATACAGAGTAAAGCTCCCTCTACACTGTCCCCATCAAACACTCCCAGGACAGATACAGCACGCGGTTAGATACAGAATATAGCTCCCTCTGCATTGTCCCCCATCCAACACTCCCAGGACAGGTCGAGCATGGGGTTAGATACAGAGTAAAGCTCCCTCTGCACTGTCCCCATCAAACACTCCCAGGACAGATACAGCACGCGGTTAGATACAGAATATAGCTCCCTCTACAATGTCCCCATCAAACACTCCCAGGACAGGTACAGCACGGGGTTAGATACAGATAAACCTCCCTCTACACTGTCCCCATCAAACACTCCCAGGACAGGTACAGCACGCGGTTAGATACAGAGTAAACCTCCCTCTACACTGTCCCCATCAAACACTCCCAGGACAGGTACAGCACGGGGTTAGATACAGAGTAAAGCTCCCTCCACACTGTCCCCATCAAACACTCCCAGGACAGGTAGAGCACGGGGTTAGATACAGAGTAAAGCTCCCTCCACATTGTCCCCATCAAACACTCCCAGGACAGGTACAGCACGGGGTTAGATACAGAGTCAAGCTCCCTCCAACCGGTCCCCATCAAACACTCCCAGGACAGGTACAGCACAGGGTTAGATACAGAGTAAAGCTCCCTCTACACTATCCCCATCAAACACTCCCAGGTCAGGTACAGCACGGGGTTAGATACAGAGTCAAGCTCCCTCCACACTGTCCCCATCAAACACTCCCAGGGCAGGGACAGCACAGGGTTAGATACAGAGTAAAGCTCCCTCTACACTGTCCCCATCAAACACTCACAGGACAGATACAGCACGGGGTTAGATACAGAGTAAAGCTCCCTCCACACTCTCCCCATCAAACACTCCCAGGACATATACAGCATGCGGTTAGATACAGAGTAAAGCTCCCTCTCCATCGTCCCCCATCAAACACTCCCAGGACAGGTACAGCACGGCTTCGGTCCAGAGTAAAGCTCCCTCTGCACTGTCCCCATCAAACATTCCCTGGACAGGTACAACCGGAGCTAGATACAGAGTAAAGCTCCCTCTACACTGTCCACATCAAACACTCCCAGGAAAGATAGAGCACGGGGTTAGAAACAAAGTAAAGCTCCCTCTCTACTGTTCCCATCAATCACTCCCAGGACAACCACAGCATGGGCTAGGTACAGGGTAAAGTTCCCTGTACACTGTCCCCCATCAAACACATCCAGGACAGGAACAGCACGGGGTTGGATACCCAGTAAAGCCCCCTCGAGACTGTTCCCATCAAATAGTCCCAGGACGGATAGAGCACGCAGTTTGATGCAGGGTAAAGCTCCCTCTACACTGTCCCCCATCAAACACTCCCAGGACGGGTACAGCACGTGTTTAGATACAGAATAAAGCTCCCTCTGCATTGCCCCCCATCAAACACTCCCAGGACAGGTGGAGCACGGGGTTAGATAGAGAGTAAAACTCCCTCTACACGGTCCCCATCAAACACTCACAGGACATGTTCAGCATGGGGTTACAGAATAAAGCTCCCTGCACACTGTCCCCATCAAACACCCCCAGGACAGGTACAGCACGGGGTTAGATACAGAGTAAAGCTCCCTCTACACTGTCCCCATCAAACACTCCCAGGACAGATACAGCACGCGGTTAGATACAGAATATAGCTCCCTCTGCATTGTCCCCCATCCAACACTCCCAGGACAGGTCGAGCATGGGGTTAGATACAGAGTAAAGCTCCCTCTGCACTGTCCCCATCAAACACTCCCAGGACAGATACAGCACGCGGTTAGATACAGAATATAGCTCCCTCTACAATGTCCCCATCAAACACTCCCAGGACAGGTACAGCACGGGGTTAGATACAGAGTCAAGCTCCCTCTCCACTGTCCCCCATCAAACACTCCCAGGACAGGTACAGCACGGGGTTAGATACAGAGTAAAGCTCCCTCTGCACTGTCCCCCATCAAACACTCCCAGGACAGGTACAGCACGGGGTTAGATACAGAGTCAAGCTCCCTCCACACTGTCCCCATCAAACACTCCCAGGGCAGGGACAGCACAGGGTTAGATACAGAGTAAAGCTCCCTCTACACTGTCCCCATCAAACACTCACAGGACAGATACAGCACGGGGTTAGATACAGAGTAAAGCTCCCTCCACACTCTCCCCATCAAACACTCCCAGGACATATACAGCATGCGGTTAGATACAGAGTAAAGCTCCCTCTCCATCGTCCCCCATCAAACACTCCCAGGACAGGTACAGCACGGCTTCGGTCCAGAGTAAAGCTCCCTCTGCACTGTCCCCATCAAACATTCCCTGGACAGGTACAACCGGAGCTAGATACAGAGTAAAGCTCCCTCTACACTGTCCACATCAAACACTCCCAGGAAAGATAGAGCACGGGGTTAGAAACAAAGTAAAGCTCCCTCTCTACTGTTCCCATCAATCACTCCCAGGACAACCACAGCATGGGCTAGGTACAGGGTAAAGTTCCCTGTACACTGTCCCCCATCAAACACATCCAGGACAGGAACAGCACGGGGTTGGATACCCAGTAAAGCCCCCTCGAGACTGTTCCCATCAAATAGTCCCAGGACGGATAGAGCACGCAGTTTGATGCAGGGTAAAGCTCCCTCTACACTGTCCCCCATCAAACACTCCCAGGACGGGTACAGCACGTGTTTAGATACAGAATAAAGCTCCCTCTGCATTGCCCCCCATCAAACACTCCCAGGACAGGTGGAGCACGGGGTTAGATAGAGAGTAAAACTCCCTCTACACGGTCCCCATCAAACACTCACAGGACATGTTCAGCATGGGGTTACAGAATAAAGCTCCCTGCACACTGTCCCCATCAAACACCCCCAGGACAGGTACAGCACGGGGTTAGATACAGAGTAAAGCTCCCTCTACACTGTCCCCATCAAACACTCCCAGGACAGATACAGCACGCGGTTAGATACAGAATATAGCTCCCTCTGCATTGTCCCCCATCCAACACTCCCAGGACAGGTCGAGCATGGGGTTAGATACAGAGTAAAGCTCCCTCTGCACTGTCCCCATCAAACACTCCCAGGACAGGTACAGCACGGGGTTAGATACAGAGTCAAGCTCCCTCTCCACTGTCCCCCATCAAACACTCCCAGGACAGGTACAGCACGGGGTTCGATACAGAGTAAAGCTCCCTCTCCACTGTCCCCCATCAAACACTCCCAGGACAGGTACAGCACGGGTTTAGATACAGAGTAAAGCTCCCTCTGCACTGTCCCCCATCAAACACTCCCAGGACAGGTACAGCACGGGGTTAGATACAGAGTAAAGCTACCTCGACACTGTCCCCCATCAAACACTCCCAGGACAGGTACAGCACGCGTTTAGATACAGAGTAAAGCTCCCTCTACACTGTCCCCATCAAACACTCCCAGGACAGGTACAGCACGGGGTTAGATACAGAGTAAAGCTCCCTCTACACTGTCCCCATCAAACACTCCCAGGACAGGTGGAGCACGGGGTTAGATGGAGGGTAAAACCCCCTCTACACTGTCCGCATCAAACACTCACAGGACATGTTCAGCATGGGGTTACAGAATAAAGCTCCCTGCACACTGTCCCCATCAAACACAAACAGGACAGATACGACACGGGGTTAGATACAGAGTAAAGCTCCCTCTACACTGTCCCCATCAAACACACACAGGACAGATACAACACGGGGTTAGATACAGAGTAAAGCTCCCTCTACACTGTCCCCATCAAACACTCCCAGGGCAGGTACAGCACGGGGTTAGATACAGAGTAAAGCTCCCTCTACACTGTCCCCATCAAACAATCCAAGGTCAGGTACAGCACGGGGTTAGATACAGAGTAAAGCTCCCTCTACACTGTCCACATCAAACACTCCCAGGACAGGTACAGCACGGGGTTAGATACAGAGTAAAGCTCCCTCTACACTGTCCCCATCAAACACTCCCAGGGCAGGTACAGCACGGGGTTAGATACAGAGTAAAGCTCCCTCTACACTGTCCCCATCAAACACACACAGGACAGATAGAGCATGGGGTTAGATACAGAGTGAAGCTCCCTCTACGCTGTCCCCATCAAACACTCCCAGGACAGATAGAGCCCGGGATTAGATACAGAATAAAGATCCCACAACACTGTCCCCATGAAACACTCCCAGGACAGGTACAGCAGGGGGTTAGATACTGAGTAAAGCTCCCTCTACACTGTCCCTATCAAAAAACACCCAGGACAGATACAGCACGGGGTTAGATACAGAGTAAAGCTCCCTCTACACTGTCCCCATCAAACACTCCCAGGACAGGTGCAGCACGGGGTTAGATACAGAGTAAAGCTCCCTCTGCACTGTCACCATCAAACACTCCCAGGACAGGTACAGAACGGGGTTAGATACAGAGTAAAGCTCCCTCTACACTGTCCCCCATCAAACACTCCCTGGACAGGTACAGCACGGGATTAGATACAAAGTTAAGCTCGCTGTACACCGTCTCCAGCAAACAGTCCCAGGACAGATACAGCACGGGGTTAGATACAGAGTAAAGCTCCCTCTACACTGTCCCCATCAAACACACACAGGACAGATAGAGCATGGGGTTAGATTCAGAGTGAAGCTCCCTCTACGCTGTCCCCATCAAACACTCCCAGGACAGATAGAGCCCGGGATTAGATACAGAATAAAGATCCCACAACACTGTCCCCATGAAACACTCCCAGGACAGGTACAGCAGGGGGTTAGATACTGAGTAAAGCTCCCTCTACACTGTCCCTATCAAAAAACACCCAGGACAGATACAGCACGGGGTTAGATACAGAGTAAAGCTCCCTCTACACTGTCCCCATCAAACACTCCCAGGACAGGTACAGCACGGGGTTAGATACAGAGTAAAGCTCCCACAACACTGTCCCCATCAAAAACCCCCAGGACAGGTACAGCACGGGGTTAGATACAGATTAAAGCTCCCTCCACACTGTCCCCATCAAACACTCCCAGGACAGGTGCAGCACGGGGTTAGATACAGAGTAAAGCTCCCTCTGCACTGTCACCATCAAACACTCCCAGGACAGGTACGGAACGGGGTTAGATACAGAGTAAAGCTCCCTCTACACTGTCCCCTTCAAACACTCCCAGGACAGATACAGCACGGGGTTAGATACAGAGAAAAGCTCCCTCTACACCGTCCCCATCAAACACTCCCAGGACAGGTGCAGCACGGGGTTAGATACAGAGTAAAGCTCCCTCTGCACTGTCACCATCAAACACTCCCAGGACAGGTACAGAACGGGGTTAGATACAGAGTAAAGCTCCCTCTACACTGTCCCCCATCAAACACTCCCAGGACAGATACAGCACGGGGTTAGATACAGAGAAAAGCTCCCTCTACACCGTCCCCATCAAACAATCCCAGGACAGGTACAGCACGGGGTGAGATACAGAGTAAAGCTCTCTCTACACTGTCCCCATCAAACAATTCCCAGGATAGATACAGCATGGAGTTAGATACAGAGTAAAGCTCCCTCTACACTGTCGCCATTAAATACTCCCAGGACACATCCAGCAAGGGGTTACATCCAGAGTAAAGCTCCCTCGACACTGTCCGCATCAAACAGTCCCAGGACAGGGACAGCAGGGGGTTAGATACAGAGTAAAGCTCCCTCTACACTGTCCCCATCAAACACTCCCAGGACAGATACAGCACGGGACTAGATACAGAGTAAAGCTCCCTCGACACTGTCCCCATCAAACACTCGCAGGACAGGTACAGCACGGGGTTAGATACAGAGTAAAGCTCCCTCTACACTGTCCCCTTCAAACACTCGCAGGACAGGTACAGCACGGGACTAGATACAGAGTAAAGCTCCCTCTACACTGTCCCCATCAAACACTCCCAGGACAGGGACAGCACAGGGTCAGATACAGAGTAAAGCTCCCTCTGCACTTTCCCACATCAAAACACTCCCAGGGTTGATGCAGCATGGAGTTAGACACAGAGTAAAGTTCCCGAGACACTGTCCCCAAAAAACACTCCCAGGAAAGGTACATCACGGGGTTAGATACAGAGTAAAGCTCCCTCGACACTGTCCCCAAAAAACACTCCCAGGACAGGTACAGCACGGGGTTAGATACCGAATAAACTCCCTCTACACTGTCCCCTTCAAACACTCCCATGACAGGTACAGCACGAGGTTAGATACAGAGTAAAGCTCCCTCTTCACTGTCGCCATGAAAAACTCCAAGGACAGATACAGCACAGGGTTAGGTACAGAGTAAAGCTCCCTCAACACGGGTCCCCTTCAAACACTCCAAGGACAGTTTGAGCACGGGGCGAGATACAGAGTAAAGCACCCTCTCCAATGTCCCCATCAAACACTCCCAGGACATGTACAGCACGGGGTTAGATACAGAGTAAAGCTCCCTCTAAACTGTCCCCCATCAAACACTCCCAGGACAGGTACAGCACGGGGTTAGGTACAGAGTAAAGCTCCCGCCACACTGTTCCCATCAAACACTCCCAGGACAGTTACAGCACGGGGTTAGATACAGAGTAAAGCTCCCTCTACACTGTTCCCTTCAAACACTCGCAGGACAGGTACAGCACGGGACTAGATACAGAGTAAAGCTCCCTCTACACTGTCCCCATCAAACACTCCCAGGACAGGGACAGCACGGGGCGAGATACAGAGCAAAGCTCCCTTGACACTGTCCGCATCAAACACTCCCAGGACAGGTACAGCACGGGCTTAGATACAGAGTGAAGCTCCCTCTACGCTGTCCCCATCAAACACTCCCAGGACAGATAGAGCCCGGGATTAGATACAGAATAAAGATCCCACAACACTGTCCCCATGAAACACTCCCAGGACAGGTACAGCAGGGGGTTAGATAGTGAGTAAAGCTCCCTCTACACTGTCCCTATCAAAAAACACCCAGGACAGATACAGCACGGGGTTAGATACAGAGTAAAGCTCCCTCTACACTGTCCCCATCAAACACTCCCAGGACAGGTACAGCACGGGGTTAGATACAGAGTAAAGCTCCCACAACACTGTCCCCATCACAAACCCCCAGGACAGGTACAGCACGGGGTTAGATACAGATTAAAGCTCCCTCCACACTGTCCCCATCAAACACTCCCAGGACAGGTGCAGCACGGGGTTAGATACAGAGTAAAGCTCCCTCTGCACTGTCACCTTCAAACACTACCAGCACAGGTACAGAACGGGGTTAGATACAGAGTAAAGCTCCCTCTACACTGTCCCCCATCAAACACTCCCTGGACAGGTACAGCACGGGATTAGATACAAAGTTAAGCTCGCTGTACACCGTCTCCAGCAAACACTCCCAGGACAGATACAGCACGGGGTTAGATACAGAGAAAAGCTCCCTCGACACTGTCCCCACCAAACACACTCAGGACAGGTAAAGCACGGGTTTAGATACAGAGTAAAGCTCCCTCTACACCGTCCCCATCAAACAATCCCAGGACAGGTACAGCACAGGGTTAGATACAGAGTAAAGCTCTCTCTACACTGTCCCCATCAAACAAATCCCAGGACAGATACAGCATGGAGTTAGATACAGAGTAAAGCTCCCTCTACACTGTCGCCATTAAATACTCCCAGGACAGATACAGCAAGGGGTTACATCCAGAGTAAAGCTCCCTCGACACTGTCCGCATCAAACAGTCCAAGGACAGGGACAGCAGGGGGTTAGATACAGAGTAAAGCTCCCTCGACACTGTCCCCATCAAACACTCGCAGGACAGGTACAGCACGGGACTAGATACAGAGTAAAGCTCCCTCTACACTGTCCCCATCAAACACTCCCAGGACAGGGACAGCACAGGGTCAGATACAGAGTAAAGCTCCCTCTGCACTTTCCCACATCAAAACACTCCCAGGATTGATACAGCATGGAGTTAGACACAGAGTAAAGTTCCCCAGACACTGTCCCCAAAAAATACTCCCAGGAAAGGTACATCACGGGGTTAGATACAGAGTAAAGCTCCCTCGGCACTGTCCCCAAAAAACACTCCCAGGACAGGTACAGCACGGGGTTAGATACAGAATAAAGCTCCCTCTACACTGTCCCCCTTCAAACACTCCCATGACAGGTACAGCACGAAGTTAGATACAGAGTAAAGCTCCCTCTTCACTGTCGCCATGAAACACTCCAAGGACAGATACAGCACAGGGTTAGGTACAGAGTAAAGCTCCCTCAACACGGGTCCCCTTCAAACACTCCAAGGACAGTTTGAGCACGGGGCGAGATACAGAGTAAAGCTCCCACTCCAATGTCCCCATCAAACACTCCCAGGACAGGTACAGCACGGGGTTAGATACAGAGTAAAGCTCCCTCTAAACTGTCCCCCATCAAACACTCCCAGGACAGGTACAGCACGGGGTTAGGTACGGAGTAAAGCTCCCGCCACACTGTTCCCATCAAACACACCCAGGACAGTTACAGCACGGGGTTAGATACAGAGTAAAGCTCCCTCTACACTGTCCCCTTCAAACACTCGCAGGACAGGTACAGCACGGGACTAGATACAGAGTAAAGCTCCCTCTACACTGTGCCCATCAAACACTCCCAGGACAGGGACAGCACGGGGCGAGATACAGAGTAAAGCTCCCTCTCCAATGTCCCTATCAAACACTCCCAGGACAGGTACAGCACGGGGCGAGATACAGAGTAAAGCTCCCTCTCCAATGTCCCCATCAAACACTCCCAGGACAGGTACAGCACGGGGTTAGGTACAGAGTAAAGCTCCCGCCACACTGTTCCCATCAAACACACCCAGGACAGTTACAGCACGGGGTTAGATACAGAGTAAAGCTCCCTCTACACTGTCCCCTTCAAACACTCCCAGGACAGGTACAGCACGGGGTTAGATAGAGAGTAAAGCTCCCTCTACACTGTCGCCATTAAATACTCCCAGGACAGATACAGCAAGGGGTTACATCCAGAGTAAAGCTCCCTCGACACTGTCCGCGTCAAACAGTCCCAGGACAGGGACAGCAGGGGGTTAGATACAGAGTAAAGCTCCCTCGACACTGCCCCCATCAAACACTCGCAGGACAGGTACAGCACGGGGTTAGATACAGAGTAAAGCTCCCTCTACACTGTCCCCTTCAAACACTCGCAGGACAGGTACATCACGGGACTAGATACAGAGTAAAGCTCCCTCTACACTGTCCCCATCAAACACTCCCAGGACAGATACAGCACGGGACTAGATACAGAGTAAAGCTCCCTCTACACTGTCCCCATCAAACACTCCCAGGACAGGGACAGCACAGGGTCAGATACAGAGTAAAGCTCCCTCTGCACTTTCCCACATCAAAACACTCCCAGGATTGATACAGCATGGAGTTAGACACAGAGTAAAGTTCCCCAGACACTGTCCCCAAAAAATACTCCCAGGAAAGGTACATCACGGGGTTAGATACAGAGTAAAGCTCCCTCGACACTGTCCCCAAAAAACACTCCCAGGACAGGTACAGCACGGGGTTAGATACAGAATAAAGCTCCCTCTACACTGTCCCCCTTCAAACACTCCCATGACAGGTACAGCACGAAGTTAGATACAGAGTAAAGCTCCCTCTTCACTGTCGCCATGAAACACTCCAAGGACAGATACAGCACAGGGTTAGGTACAGAGTAAAGCTCCCTCAACACGGGTCCCCTTCAAACACTCCAAGGACAGTTTGAGCACGGGGCGAGATACAGAGTAAAGCTCCCTCTCCAATGACCCCATCAAACACTCCCAGGACAGGTACAGCACGGGGTTAGATACAGAGTAAAGCTCCCTCTAAACTGTCCCCCATCAAACACTCCCAGGACAGGTACAGCACGGGGTTAGGTACGGAGTAAAGCTCCCGCAACACTGTTCCCATCAAACACACCCAGGACAGTTACAGCACGGGGTTAGATACAGAGTAAAGCTCCCTCTACACTGTCCCCTTCAAACACTCGCAGGACAGGTACAGCACGGGACTAGATACAGAGTAAAGCTCCCTCTACACTGTGCCCATCAAACACTCCCAGGACAGGGACAGCACGGGGCGAGATACAGAGTAAAGCTCCCTCTCCAATGTCCCTATCAAACACTCCCAGGACAGGTACAGCACAGGGCGAGATACAGAGTAAAGCTCCCTCTCCAATGTCCCCATCAAACACTCCCAGGACAGGTACAGCACGGGGCGAGATACAGAGTAAAGCTCCCTCTCCAATGTCCCCAAAAAATACTCCCAGGAAATGTACATCACGGGGTTAGATACAGAGTAAAGCTCCCTCGACACTGTCCCCAAAAAACACTCCCAGGACAGGTACAGCACGGGGTTAGATACAGAATAAAGCTCCCTCTACACTGTCCCCCTTCAAACACTCCCATGACAGGTACAGCACGAAGTTAGATACAGAGTAAAGCTCCCTCTTCACTGTCGCCATGAAACACTCCAAGGACAGATACAGCACAGGGTTAGGTACAGAGTAAAGCTCCCTCAACACGGGTCCCCTTCAAACACTCCAAGGACAGTTTGAGCACGGGGCGAGATACAGAGTAAAGCTCCCTCTCCAATGTCCCCATCAAACACTCCCAGGACAGGTACAGCACGGGGTTAGATACAGAGTAAAGCTCCCTCTAAACTGTCCCCCATCAAACACTCCCAGGACAGGTACAGCACGGGGTTAGGTACGGAGTAAAGCTCCCGCAACACTGTTCCCATCAAACACACCCAGGACAGTTACAGCACGGGGTTAGATACAGAGTAAAGCTCCCTCTACACTGTCCCCTTCAAACACTCGCAGGACAGGTACAGCACGGGACTAGATACAGAGTAAAGCTCCCTCTACACTGTGCCCATCAAACACTCCCAGGACAGGGACAGCACGGGGCGAGATACAGAGTAAAGCTCCCTCTCCAATGTCCCTATCAAACACTCCCAGGACAGGTACAGCACGGGGCGAGATACAGAGTAAAGCTCCCTCTCCAATGTCCCCATCAAACACTCCCAGGACAGGTACAGCACGGGGTTAGGTACAGAGTAAAGCTCCCGCCACACTGTTCCCATCAAACACACCCAGGACAGTTACAGCACGGGGTTAGATACAGAGTAAAGCTCCCTCTACACTGTCCCCTTCAAACACTCCCAGGACAGGTACAGCACGGGGTTAGATAGAGAGTAAAGCTCCCTCTACACTGTCGCCATTAAATACTCCCAGGACAGATACAGCAAGGGGTTACATCCAGAGTAAAGCTCCCTCGACACTGTCCGCGTCAAACAGTCCCAGGACAGGGACAGCAGGGGGTTAGATACAGAGTAAAGCTCCCTCGACACTGCCCCCATCAAACACTCGCAGGACAGGTACAGCACGGGGTTAGATACAGAGTAAAGCTCCCTCTACACTGTCCCCTTCAAACACTCGCAGGACAGGTACAGCACGGGACTAGATACAGAGTAAAGCTCCCTCTACACTGTCCCCTTCAAACACTCCCATGACAGGTACAGCACGAGGTTAGATACAGAGTAAAGCTCCCTCTTCACTGTCGCCATGAAACACTCCAAGGACAGATACAGCACAGGGTTAGGTACAGAGTAAAGCTCCCTCAACACGCGTCCCCTTCAAACACTCCAAGGACAGTTTGAGCACGGGGCGAGATACAGAGTAAAGCTCCCTCTCCAATGTCCCCATCAAACACTCCCAGGACAGGTACAGCACGGGGTTAGATACAGAGTAAAGCTCCCTCTAAACTGTCCCCCATCAAACACTCCCAGGACAGGTACAGCACGGGGTTAGGTACAGAGTAAAGCTCCCGCCACACTGTTCCCATCAAACACTCCCAGGACAGGTACAGCACGGGGTTAGATAGAGAGTAAAGCTCCCTCTACACTGTCGCCATTAAATACTCCCAGGACAGATACAGCAAGGCTTTCGATGCAGAGTAAAGCTGCCTCGACACTCCACTTCATACACTCCCAGGACAGATACAGCGTTGAAGTTAACTGTCTGTCCGTTTCATTTCCATCTCCTCTGCACCCGCTCTCGAACACAAATAATTGTCTGGTAGAAAGTGAGAAGGAGCCTCGACAGAGAGGTTGGGAACGATTGAATGGGGAGAGGCAGAAACCCTCAACACATTTCAAAACTACACTGATTTCCACTTGAAGGAATAACTTCTCCACCCCAACACTATCCCGTCATTCTCGATAAGCCCATGCTGCCCGTGTTCTGTGATAAATTACACGCAAGTGAAAAGATTATTTTAAATAGTGGGGTTACATTTGCCACCCCCCAATCTGTAGGAACTGCTCCAGAGTCTATAGAATTTTGGAAGATGACCAGCAATGCATCCAATATTTCCAGCGCCGCTTCCTTTAATACTCTGGGATGGAGATTATCAGGCCCTGGGGATTTGTCAGCCTTTAACCCCATTCATTCCCCCAGCACCATTTTCTTACTAATACTGATTTCCTTCAATTCAATTCCACACTCTCACTAAACCATTGGTTCCCTAACATTTCTGCCAGGTTATCTGTGCCTCTTTTGTGAAGACAGAACCAAAGTATACGTTCAATTCTGCTGCCATTTCTTTGCTCCCCATTATAATTTCCCCGGAGAGATGGAGAGAGGCAGAGTCACTGACAGATAGGGGTGAGATAGTAATGCAGAGAGTAACAGTGAGATATTCAGGAGGGCAAGCAGCTAATAGTGGGGTACAACAAGGATCAGTCCAAAGCCACAGATATTGCCTCATGTTGCCGCTGTCGCCATTTACCTTAAATCAGCATCCTCTGCTTTCCAAGCTTTCCCCCAATGTGCCGATTATCTCAAAGCCGATCCTCTCAGTCCCGGGACATCACTGCAGGAGTTCCTCAGGGTGAGTGTCCGAAGCCCCACCATCTTCAGCTGCTCCACCACTGACCTTCCCTCCATAGGTGAGATGTTCGCTGATGATCGCACCATTCACAACTCCTCAGATTGTGAAATAGTCAATGCCGGAATACTGAGCAGGACAGGCAGCATCTGTGGAAAGAGAAGCAGATTCTGGGACTGGGGGACTGGGAGACAGGAAGATAGTGAAACACACACAAACTCACTGACAACAAACGCAGTGATGCACAGACACACACACACACACAGATACACGCACAGTCTCACACACACACACACACACACAGATACACGCACAGTCTCACACACAGACACACACACACACACAGATACACGCACAGTCTCACACACAGACACACACACAGACACAGATACACGCACAGTCTCACACACAGACACACACACAGATACACGCACAGTCTCACACACAGACACACACACACACACACAGATACACGCACAGACACACACACACACACACACACACACACACACAGATACACGCACAGTCTCACACACACACACAGATAGAGAACAGTCCCACAGTCTCACTCACAATATCCTAATCTCCCTGGCATTAAGGGGCAATTTGTCACGGCCAATCAACCTAACGCGCGCGCATCTTTGGAGTATGGGAGGAAACCGGAGCACCCGGAGGAAACCCACGCAGACACGGGGAGAACGTGCAAACTCCACACAGGCAGTGACCCGAGACCAAAATTGAACCCGGGTCCGTTGCACTGTGAGGCAGCAGAGCTAACCACTGTGACACCCATGTTGGCCTTCATTGCAAGAGGATTGGAGTAGAAGAACAAGGATGTCTTACTGCAGCTGGACAGAGCCTCGGTGAGACCACACCTGGAGTCTTGTGTACAGTGTTCCTCTCCTTATCTGAGGAAGGATGTACTTGCCACAGAGGGAGAGCAGTGAATGTTCACCAGACTGATTCCTGGGATGGCAGCATTGATGTCTGAGGGGAGATTGGGTCGGCTGGGCCTGTATTCACTGGAATGTAGAAGAGTGAGCGGGGATCTAATTGAAAGGTATAAAATTCTGACAGTGCTGGACAGGCTGGATACAGGGATATTGTTTCCTCCGGCTGGGGGTGTCTGGAACAAGGGGTCACAGTCTCAGGATACGGGGGAGGCCATTTGGGACTGAGATGAGGGGAAACCTCTTCACTCAGAGGGTGGTGAACCTGTGGAATTCTCTCCCACAGAAAGCTGTGGAGACCAAGTCACTGAATATATTTAAGAAGGAAAGAGATAGATTTCTAGACTCTAAAGGTGTCGAGGTGTATGGGGAGAGCGCTGGTGTATGGCATTGAGACAGAGGATCGGCCATGATAGCGTTGAATGGTGGGTCAGGCTCGAAGGGCTGAATGGCCTCCTCCTCCTCCTATTTTCTATGTTGATGTGACCGCCCCAAGTCTCTTTGGGCCTCCACTCTTTCCAGCCTTTCCCCATTCATAAAGCAATCTGTTCTATCCTTTTTAAAGTGGGTGACCACACAATTGTCTCCAATGAAATCCATCTTTCACTCTTTGAACCATTCAGTTAAGACATTTTACTTTAGGGCAGCATGGTGGCACAGTGGTTCGTACTGCTGCCTCACAGCGCCAGGGACCCGGGTTCAATTCCAGCCTCGGGTGACTGCGTGGAGTTTGCACATTCTCCCCGTGTCTGCGTGGGTTTCCTCCGGGTGCTCTGGTTACCTTCCACACTCGCAAGATATAAAGGTTAGATGGATTAGCAATGGGGTTATGGGGATAGGGCTGGGGTGAGGGCCTGGGTAAGATACTCTGTCATCAAGTCTGTGCAGACTCAATGAGCTGAATGGCCTCTTATGCAGTGGAATACCTCTTTGCCATTTGAAGCTTCTGGCTATAAGACTTAAAATGCTGCCTATTTCTGTGAAATGTAGCAAACTTTCTGTCTCATCACCGGGCGGCATGGTGGCACAGTGGTTAGCACTGCTCCCCCACAGCACCAAGGACCCACGTTCAATTCCAGCCTCGGGTGACTGTCTGTGTGGAGTTTGTACGTTCTCCCAGTGTCTGCGTGGGTTTCCTCCGGGTGCTCTGGTTTCCTCCCACACTCCAAAGATGTGCGGGTTAGGTTAATTGGCCGTGCTCAATTGCCCCTTAGTGTTAGGGGGATTCAGGCCCGGGTGGTATTGTTGTCGGGGGCAGGCTTGATGGACCAAAGGACCTCCTTCTGCACTTTAGGGATTCTATGATGAACGGCATGGTGGCACAGTGGTTAGCACAGCGCCAAGAACCCAGGTTCAATTCCAGCCTCAGCTCGCTGTCAGTGTAGAGTTCTCCCAGTGTCTGCGTGGGTTTCCTCCGGGTGCTCCAGTTTCCTCCCACAGTCCAAACATGTGCGGGTTAGGTGGATTGGCCATGATAAATTGACCTTAGTGTCAGGGGAGTAACAGGGTAAATATATGGGGTTACGGGAATCGGGCATGGGTGGGATTGTGGTCGATGCAGACTCGATGGGCCGAATGGTCTGCCCTTTAGGGATTCTATGATTCTAGGATCTCAAATCATTGATAAATACGATGAAACTGAGACAGACACGGGGGCTTTGCAGCAGCAGACAGAATGGGAATCATTGCATCCTGCACCGAGTTTTATTACACAACCAATTTCAGAAAATTCACAACTCTAATTCACAACAGCAAAGTGTGGGATTGCAAACTTGGAATTATTAGCACAGGACTAAAGTTTAAAAGCTAAACACTGACATTCGGAAACAAGAGATAGCCTCACATCTTCAATTCTGTGATTGTCCCCCATCTCCTGCTCTGAATATTACAATATCTCTGCCCCCTTCATGCGTCTGCAGACTTTGAAAGTCACTCAGACATCGGTGAAACTAGTCTTTATCTCGGGGCGTTTCCTGTGAAATATGCACCTTCTGCAACGAGACACAATCTAATTGACGCTTTCTGATACAATCTGAATCTCATTTCAAACAACCTCCCAACCCCACTGTGCAGGAATGTCACCTTTTGTCACATTCCCCAACACAATTGTTGACACTTTATCAGGCGGGAAAAGTAGATTCAACTGACAGATTCTGAGCACCAGGTTGAATCTTGAAGATGTAAAAATGAACTGAAATCCCAGGTCTCTCTGTTCCTGCATCCATTTTAACATTGACCCATTGATTTTAAATTGCTTCTCCTGTATAAAAATATCATCTATCAACCTCAGATTTAAACATTAATAAGCGACTGAGCATCAACTGCGAATTATAGAAGGTAGTTCCAAACTAATATTACAGCTGGTGTGGCAAAGTGTTTCTGAATTTCACTCCTACAAGTCTAAAATCCTCAACATTGTTTGAAATCCAATGTCCCCAAGTCCTGGACTCCCCAACCAGCAGGAAAAGTTGTTCTTTATCAGTCCTCTCCATTCCCCTTATTATCTTGAAGTGTTTGATCCAATCATCCCGTAGCCTAAATTCCAGCATTACAGAGTAACACTTCAACTACACTTTTCAACAAACAATCCCAAACCAAATACAGAAATGGGTTCATAGAATCCTGCAGTGCAGGAGGCCATTCGGCCCATCGAGTCTGCACTGACCACAATCCCACCCAGGCCCCATCCCTATAATCCCATACATTTACCTCAGCTAATCCTCCTGACACTAAGGGACAATTTAGCTTGGCCAATCCACCTAACCTGTACACCTGATAGAAGTCTGCCAGATTATGAGGGGCATGGACAGAGTGGATAGTCAGAAGATTTTTCCCAGGGTGGAAGAGTTATTACTCGGGGGCAGAGGTTTAAGGTGCGAGGGGCAAGGTTTAAAGGAGATGTGGGAGGAAAGTTTTTTTACACAGAGGGTGGTGGATGCCTGGAACTCGTTGCCGGGGGAGGGAGTGGAAACGGATACGGTAGTGACTTTTCAAGGGCGTCTTGACAAAGACATGAATAAGATGGGAATGGACGGATATGGTCCCCGGAAGGGTAGGGGGTTTTAGTTCAGTCAGGCAGCATGGTCGGTGCAGGATTGGAGAGCCGAAAGACCTGTTCCCGTGCTGTAATTTTCTTTGTTCTATCTTTGGAGTGTGGGATGAAACCGGAGCACCCGGAGGAAACCCACACAAACACGGGAAGGACGTTCAAACTCCAGTCAGAAAGTGACCCATGCTGGGAATCGAAGGCGGGTCCCTGGCACTGTGAGGAAGCAGTGCTAACCCCTGCATCACTGTGCCACCCCCATATTGAAAACTTGGGTTCAAATTCAAGACAGCCGCAAATTCACTTTGAGTAAAGTTCCCTCTGCTGTGTCAAAGGAATTTTTAATTGAGGATTTTTATTTCTGGGAAAACTGAACTCACATTGAACAGCATCCCAGTGTGGGATTGAAACTCTAGTTTGTTTCAGTCCTGGGGAGAGAGATGGAGCGAGAGGGAGAGATACAGATACAGAGGCAGAGAGACACAGAAACAGGATGGGATTGTGCTGTACATGTTTCAGAGCTGACACTGAGACACACACGGGATGTACAATCGCAGACCAGAGTGAATCATTCTCTGTTACCTGCAGTGTCCTGGACATGGACAGAAGCTGACACACACAACAACAACTTGCATTTATATAGCACCTTGGACAGTATTATCCCAAGATGCTTCACAGGAGCCTTAATGTGAGAAATTTCACCCCGAGTCACAAGAGAGTTTAGGGTCACATGTCCCAAAGATGGTTTTTACGAACTATTTTAATTGGAGGAAAAGGAGGTGTTAAAATGGAGAAAACCAATCTGCTTCACTAGTGTCCTTTATGGAAGGAAATCTGCCGTCCTTACCTGGTCGGGCCTACATGTGACTCCAGCCTCACAGCAATGTGGTTGACTCTTAGATGCTGTTTGAAATGGCCTAGCAAGCCACTCAGTTCATGAGCAATTAGGGACGAGGAGTAAACGCTGGCAGAACCAGCCAGGCCCACATCCCATGGATGCATTTGAGTAAAACGTTCAGGGAAGGAATTCCAGAGTTGGAGCCCACGCAGATGAAGACACAGCTCCCAATGGGGAAACGATTCAAATTGTGGATGGTCACGGAGCCATAATGAAAGGAAAACAGATATGGGAGGATGGTGGGACTGGAGGAGGTGGATAACCAGCAAGAAACATTTCTCTCTCTCTGTGCTATCAGTTTCCATTATTCTCCTGACAACTCGGATCAAATTGTCCCTGACACTCCAAAATTTTCGGGATTGCAGCCCTCGTTTGTGTCTCCATAGCTGCGTATCTGTCACATTTAAAATACTGACGTTACTTTGGTGAAGAGACAACTCTGTCAGAAATATCTCAGTGCTGCGTTCACACAAAATGGCCCCTGGGAAGAAAGGCCAAATGGCTGCCTGATATTTGTGGATATTTTTCACAGATTCCCAGAAAGGGAGAGATGGACAGAAGACACAGAGAGTGAGAAAAAGAGAGAGACACAGATTGATGGAGGTATAAAAGGTTTCCCTTTACCTGCACACAATTTAACTTGTTCCCAGTTGGTTTATGGATTCTCTCCTCAACTAATTGTCCAAAGTGCATCACTTCACATTTCTCAGTGTTGAAGTTAACTGTCTGTCCGTTTCATTTCAATCTCCTCTGCACCCGCTCCCGAACACAAATAATTGTCTGGTAGAAAGTGAGAAGGAGCCTCGGCAGAGAGGTTGGGAAGGAATGAATGGGGAGAGGCAGAAACCCTCAACACATTTCAAAACTACACTGATTTCCACTTGAAGGAATAACTTCTCCACCCCAACACTATCCCATCATTCTCGATAAGCCCATGCTGCCCGTGTTCTGTGATAAATTACACGCAAGTGAAAAGATTATTTTAAATAGTGGGGTTACATTTGCCACCCCCCAATCTGTAGGAACTGCTCCAGAGTCTATAGAATTTTAGATGATGACCAGCAAAGCATCCAACATTTCCAGCGCCGCTTCCTTTAATACTCTGGGATGTAGATTATCAGGCCCTGGGGATTTGTCAGCCTTTAACCCCATTCATTCCCCCAGCACCATTTTCTTACTAATACTGATTTCCTTCAATTCAATTCCACACTCTCACTAAACCATTGATTCCCTAACATTTCTGCCAGGTTATCTGTGCCTCTTTTGTGAAGACAGAACCAAAGTATATGTTCAATTCTGCTGCCATTTCTTTGCTCCCCATTATAATTTCCCCGGAGAGATGGAGAGAGGCAGAGTCACTGAGAGATAGGGATGAGAGAGTAATGCAGAGAGTAACAGTGAGATATTCAGGTGGGTAAGCAGCTAATAGTGGGGTACAACAAGGATCACTCCAAAGCCACAGATATTGCCTCATGTTGCCGCTGTCGCCATTTACCTTAAATCAGCATCCTCTGCTTTCCAAGCTTTCCGCCAATGTGCCGATTATCTCAAAGCCGATCCTCTCAGTCCCGGGACATCACTGCAGGACTTCCTCAGGGTGAGTGTCCGAGGCCCCAACCATCTTCAGCTGCTCCATCACTGACCTTCCCTCCATAGGTGAGATGTTCGCTGATGATCGCAGCATTCACAACTCCTCAGATTGTGAAATAGTCAATGCCGGAATACTGAGCAGGACAGGCAGCATCTGTGTAAAGAGAAGCAGATTCTGGGACTGGGGGACTGAGAGACAGGAAGATAGTGAAACACACACAAACGCAGTGATGCACACTCATAGATACACGCACAGTCTCACACACACACAGATAGAGAACAGTCCCACAGTCTCACTCACAATATCCTAATCCCCCTGGCATTAAGGGGCAATTTATCACGGCCAATCAACCTAACGCACGCATCTTTGGAGTGTGGGAGGAAACCGGAGCACCCGGAGGAAACCCACGCAGACACGGGGAGAACGTGCAAACTCCACACAGACAGTGAACTGAGACCAAAATTGAACCCGGGTCCGTTGCACTGTGAGGCAGCAGAGCTAACCACTGTGACACCCATGTTGGCCTTCATTGCAAGAGGATTATCATAGCGCGCAAGAAACAAGACTTTTCACTGTATACTAATATGATAAGAATAAATCAAATCAAAATAATTAATCAAGTCAAAGTATTTACCCTGCTAATCCCCCTAAGACTATGGGGAAAGTTAGCATGGCCAATCCACCGAACCCGCACATCTTTGGGCTGAGAGAAGGAAGAGCGGCACTCGGAGGAAACCCATGCAGATAATGACCCGAGGCTGGATATGAACTTGTGTCCCTGGTGCTGTGATACAGCAGTGCTAACCACTGGTGCCACCGTGCTGCCCGCTCCTGTTTGGGAGCTTCACCAGGTTGACACCTCATTTTTAAGGGATGCCAGGTTGACCCCGTGGCTTGATGGTAATGGTTGAGTGGGGAATGAATCATTCTCTGTTACCTGCAGTGTCCTGGACATTGAGAGAAACTGACACTCAGACACATAAAACAACAACCTGCATTGATATAGCACCTTGAACAGAAACGTCCTCAGATGCTTCACAGGAGCCTGGAGTGAAAAATTAGAAGCCGAGTCACAGGCGAGTTTAGGGACAAAAGAATTGCCCCAAAGATCTGGTCAAAAAGGGGTTGTTATTAGGAAGTGTCTGAATGGTGGAAAGGGAGGTATGAAGACAGAGAGTTTTGGGAAGGAATTCCAGAGTTGGAGCCACACAGTTGAACTGCAGACCCCAATGGTGAAAGGATTAAAATGGGGAATGGTCAGGGAGCCAGGATTAAAGGAAAACAGATATCAGAGGATGGTGGGACTGGGGGATATAGGGAGGGCTCATTTACAGAAGACAGTACCAAACTTTAACCACATCTCGTGTGAAGAAGTGCTTCCTAATTTAGAATTGAAAGAAGTTTAGAAGTTTATGTATTAGTGTCACAAGTCGGCTTACATTAACACGGTAATGAAGTTACTGTGAAAATCCCTTAGTCATCAACCTCCGGCGCCTGTTCGGGTAACACTGAGGGAGAATTTAGCATGGCCAATGCACCCTAAACAGCACATCTTTCAGACTGAGGGAGGAAACCGGAGCATCCGGAGGAAACCCACGCAGACACAGGGAGAACATGCGGACTCCGCACAGACAGGAATAAATGAATCTTTTTCTAAGTAACAGGCAGTGACGAGTGGGGTCCCGCAGGGGTCAGTTCTTGGGTCCCAGCTATTCACAAAACACATCAGTGATTTGGATGAGGGAACCAAACGTAATATTCTCAAGTTTGCTGATGAGACGAAACTTGGTGGGAATGTGAGTGATGAGGAGGATGTTAAGAGGCTTCAGGGTGATTTAGACAAGTTGAGTGAGTGGGGAAATACATGGCAGATGCAGAATAATGTGGATAAATGTGACGTTATCCACGTTGGCCGGAGGAAGAGAATGGCAGAGTATTAGTTGAATGGTGATAGATTGGGAAATGTTGTACAAAGGGACCTGGGTATCTGAGAACACCAGTCACTGAAAGCAAGCATGCAGCTACAGCAAGCAGTTAGGACGACCAATGGGATGTTGTCCTTCATTGCAAGAGGATTGGAGTAGAAGAGCAAGGATGTCTTACTGCAGCTGGACAGAGCCTCGGTGAGACCACACCTGGAGTCTTGTGTACAGTGTTCCTCTTCTTATCTGAGGAAGGATGTACTTGCCACAGAGGGAGAGCAGTGAATGTTCACAAGACTGATTCCTGGGATGGCAGCATTGATGTCTGAGGGGAGATTGGGTCGGCTGGGCCTGTATTCACTGGAATGTAGAAGAGTGAGCGGGGATCTAATTGAAAGGTATAAAATTCTGACAGTGCTGGACAGGCTGGATACAGGGATATTGTTTCCTCCGGCTGGGGGTGTCTGGAACAAGGGGTCACAGTCTCAGGATACGGGGGAGGCCATTTGGGACTGAGATGAGAGGAAACCTCTTCACTCAGAGGGTGGTGAACCTGTGGAATTCTCTCCCACAGAAAGCTGTGGAGACCAAGTCACTGAATATATTTAAGAAGGAAATAGATAGATTTCTAGACTCTAAAGGTGTCGAGGTGTATGGGGAGAGCGCTGGGGTATGGCATTGAGACAGAGGATCGGCCATGATAGTGTTGAATGTCGGGTCAGGCTCGAAGGGCTGAATGGCCTCCTCCTCCGCCTATTTTCTATGTTGATGTGAACACCCCAAGTCTCTTTGGGCCTCCACTCTTTCCAGCCTTTCCCCATTCATAAAGCAATCTGTTCTATCATTTTTAAAGTGGGTGACCACACAATTGTCTCCAATGAAATCCATCTTTCACTCTTTGAACCATTCAGTTAAGACATTTCACATTAGGGCGGCACGGTGGCTCAGTGGTTCGTACTGCTGCCTCACAGCGCCAGGGACCCGGGTTCAATGCCAGCCTCAGCTCGCTGTCAGTGTAGAGTTCTCCCAGTGTCTGCGTGGGTTTCCTGCGGGTGCTCCAGTTTCCTCCCACAGTCCAACGATGTGCGGGTAAGGTCGATTGGCCATGATAAATTGACCCTGATGTCAGGGGATTAACAGGGTAAATATATGGGGTTACGGGAATTGGGCCTGGGTGGGATTGTGGTCGATGCAGACTCGATGGGCCGAATGGTCTGCCCTTCAGGGATTCTATGATTCTAGGATCTCAAATCATTGATAAATACGATGAAACTGAGACAGACACGCGGGCTTTGCAGCAGCAGACAGAATGGGAATCATTGCATCCTGCACAGCGTTTTATTACACAACCAATTTCAGAAAATTCACAACTCTAATTCACAACAGCAAAGTGTGGGATTGCAAACTTGGAATTATTAGCCCAGGACTAAAGTTTAAAAGCTAAACACTGACATTCGGAAACAGGAGATGGCCTCACATCTTCAATTCTGTGATTGTCCCCCATCTCCTGCTCTGAATATTACAATATCTCTGCCCCCTTCATGCGTCTGCAGACTTTGAAAGTTACTCAGACATCGGTGAAACTAGTCTTTATCTCGGGGCATTTCCTGTGAAATATGCACCTTCTGCAACGAGACACAATCTAATTGACGCTTTCTGATACAATCTGAATCTCATTTCAAACAACCTCCCAACCCCACTGTGCAGGAATGTCTCCTTTTGTCACATTCCCCAACACAATTGTTGACACTTTATCAGGCGGGAAAAGTAGATTCAACTGACAGATTCTGAGCACCAGGTTGAATCTTTAAGATATAAAAATGAACTGAAATCCCAGGTCTCTCTGTTCCTGCATCCATTTTAACATTGACCCATTGATTTTAAATTGCTTCTCCTGTATAAAAATATCATCTATCAACCTCAGATTTAAACATTAATAAGCGACTGAGCATCAACTACGAATTATAGAAGGTAGTTCCAAACTAATATCACAGCTGGTGTGGCAAAGTGTTTCTGAATTCCACTGCTGCAAGTCTAAAATCCTCAACATTGTTTGAAATCCAATGTCCCCAAGTCCTGGACTCCCCAACCAGCAGGAAAAGTTGTTCTTTATCAGTCCTCTCCATTCCCCTTAATATCTTGAAGTGTTTGATCCAATCATCCCGTAGCCTAAATTCCAGCATTACAGAGTAACACTTCAACTACACTTTTCAACAAACAATCCCAAACCAAATACAGAACAGGGTTCATAGAATCCTGTAGTGCAGGAGGCCATTCGGCCCATCGAGTCTGCACTGACCACAATCCCACCCAGGCCCCATCCCTATAATCCCATACATTTACCTCAGCTAATCCTCCTGACACTAAGGGACAATTTAGCTTGGCCAATCCACCTAACCTGTACACCTGATAGAAGTCTGCCAGATTATGAGGGGGCATGGACAGAGTGGATAGTCAGAAGCTTTTTCCCAGGGTGGAAGAGTTATTACTCGGGGGCAGAGGTTTAAGGTGCGAGGGGCAAGGTTTAAAGGAGATGTGGGAGGAAAGTTTTTTTACACAGAGGGTGGTGGGTGCCTGGAACTCGTTGCCGGGGGAGGGAGTGGAAACGGATACGATAGTTACTTTTCAAGGGCGTCTTGACAAAGACATGAATAAGATGGGAATGGAGGGATATGGTCCCCGGAAGGGTAGGGGGTTTTAGTTCAGTCAGGCAGCATGGTCGGTGCAGGCTTGGAGAGCCGAAAGATCTGTTCCCGTGCTGTAGTTATCTTTGGAGTGTGGGATGAAACCGGAGTACCCGGAGGAAACCCACACAAACACGGGAAGGACGTTCAAACTCCAGTCAGAAAGTGACCCATGCTGGGAATCGAAGGCGGGTCCCTGGCACTGTGAGGAAGCAGTGCTAACCCCAGCATCACTGTGCCACCCCCATATTGAAAACTTGTGTTCAAATTCAAGACAGCCGCAAATTCACTTTGAGAAAAGTTCCCTCTGCTGTGTCAAAGGAATTTTTAATTGAGGATTTTTAGTTCTGGGAAAACTGAACTCACATTGAACAGCATCCCAGTGTGGGATTTAAACTCTCGTTTCTTTCAGTCATGGGGAGAGAGATGGAGCGAGAGGGAGAGATACAGATACAGAGGCAGAGAGACACAGAAACAGGATGGGATTGTGCTGTACATGTTTCAGAGCTGACACTGAGACCTACACGACATGTACGATCGCAGACCAGAGTGAATCATTCTCTGTTACCTGCAGTGTCCTGGACATGGACAGAAGCTGACACTCAGACACACACAACAACAACTTGCATTTATATAGTACCTTGAACAGTATTATCCCAAGATTTCTTCACAGGAGCCTTAACGTGAGAAATTTGACCCCGAGTCACAGGAGAGTTTAGGGTCACATGTCCCAAAGGTTTGGCCAGATGGTTTTTATGGACTATTTTAATTGGAGGAAAAGGAGGTATTAAAATGGAGAAAACCAATCTGCTTCACTAATGTTCTTTATGGAAGGAAATCTGCCGTCCTTACCTGGTCGGGCCTACATGTGACTCCAGCCTCACAGCAATGTGGTTGACTCTTAGATGCTGTTTGAAATGGCCTAGCAAGCCACTCAGTTCATGAGCAATTAGGGACGAGGAGTAAACGCTGGCAGAACCAGCCAGGCCCACATCCCATGGATGTATTTGAGTAAAACGTTCAGGGAAGGAATTCCAGAGTTGGAGCCCACGCAGATGAAGACACAGCTCCCAATGGGGAAACGATTCAAATTGTGGATGGTCACGGCGCCAGAATGAAAGGAAAACAGATATGGGAGGATGGTGGGACTGGAGGAGGTGGATAACCAGCAAGAAACATTTCTCTATCTCTGTGCTATCAGTTTCCATTATTCTCCTGACAACTTGGATCAAATTGTCCCTGACACTCCAAAATTCCCGGGAATACAGCCCTCGTTTGTGTCTCCATAGCTGCGTATCTGTCACATTTAAAATACTGACGTTACTTTGGTGAAGAGACAACTCTGTCAGAAATATCTCAGTGCTGCGTTCACACGAAATGGCCACTGGGAAGAAACGCCAAATGGCTGCCTGATATTTGTGGATATTTTTCACAGATATCCCAGAAAGGGAGAGATGGACAGAAGACACAGACACAGAGAGTGAGAAAAAGAGAGAGACACAGATTGATGGAGGTATAAAAGGTTTCCCTTTACCTGCACACAATTTAACTTGTTCCCAGTTGGTTTATGGATTCTCTCCTCAACTTATTGTCCAAAGTGCATCACTTCACATTTCTCAGTGTTGAAGTTAACTGTCTGTCCGTTTCATTTCAATCTCCTCTGCACCCGCTCTCGAACACAAATAATTGTCTGGTAGAAAGTGAGAAGGAGCCTCGACAGAGAGGTTGGGAAGGATTGAATGGGGAGAGGCAGAAACCCTCAACACATTTCAAAACTACACTGATTCCCACTTGAAGGAATAACTTCTCCACCCCAACACTATCCCATCATTCTCGATAAGCCCATGCTGCCCGTGTTCTGTGATAAATTACACGCAAGTGAAAAGATTATTTTAAATAGTGGGGTTACATTTGCCACCCCCCAATCTGTAGGAACTGCTCCAGAGTCTATAGAATTTTGGAAGATGACCAGCAATGCATCCAATATTTCCAGCGCCGCTTCCTTTAATACTCTGGGATGTAGATTATCAGGCCCTGGGGATTTGTCAGCCTTTAACCCCATTCATTCCCCCAGCACCATTTTCTTACTAATACTGATTTCCTTCAATTCAATTCCACACTCTCACTAAACCATTGGTTCCCTAACATTTCTGCCAGGTTATCTGTGCCTCTTTTGTGAAGACAGAACCAAAGTATACGTTCAATTCTTCTGCCATTTCTTTGCTCCCCATTATAAGTTCCCCAGAGAGATGGAGAGAGGCAGAGTCACTGAGAGATAGGGATGAGATAGTAATGCAGAGAGTAACAGTGAGATATTCAGGAGGGCAAGCAGCTAATAGTGGGGTACAACAAGGATCATCCAAAGCCACAGATATTGCCTCATGTTGCCGCTGTCGCCATTTACCTTAAATCAGCATCCTCTGCTTTCCAAGCGTTCCCCCAATGTGCCGATTATCTCAAAGCCGATCCTCTCAGTCCCGGGACAGCACTGCAGGAGTTCCTCAGGGTGAGTGTCCGAGGCCCCAACCATCTTCAGCTGCTCCATCACTGACCTTCCCTCCATAGGTGAGATGTTCGCTGATGATCGCAGCATTCACAACTCCTCAGATTGTGAAATAGTCAATGCCGGAATACTGAGCAGGACAGGCAGCATCTGTGTAAAGAGAAGCAGATTCTGGGACTGGGGGACTGAGAGACAGGAAGATAGTGAAACACACACAAACGCAGTGATGCACACACATAGATACACGCACAGTCTCACACACACACACAGATAGAGAACAGTCCCACAGTCTCACTCACAATATCCTAATCCCCCTGGCATTAAGGGGCAATTTATCACGGCCAATCAACCTAACGCACGCATCTTTGGAGTGTGGGAGGAAACCGGAGCACCCGGAGGAAACCCACGCAGACACGGGGAGAACGTGCAAACTCCACACAGGCAGTGACCCGAGACCAAAATTGAACCCGGGTCCGTTGCCCTGTGAGGCAGCAGAGCTAACCACTGTGACACCCATGTTGGCCTTCATTGCAAGAGGATTATCATAGCGCGCAAGAAACAAGACTTTTCACTGTATACTAATATGATAATAATAAATCAAATCAAAATAATTAATCAAGTCAAAGTATTTCCCCTGCTAATCCCCCTAAGACTATGGGGAAAGTTAGCATGGCCAATCCACCGAACCCGCACATCTTTGGGCTGAGAGAAGGAAGAGCGGCACTCGGAGGAAACCCATGCAGATAGTGACCCGAGGCTGGATATGAACTTGTGTCCCTGGTGCTGTGATACAGCAGTGCTAACCACTGGTGCCACCGTGCTGCCCGCTCCTGTTTGGGAGCTTCACCAGGTTGACACCTCATTTTTAAGGGATGCCAGGTTGACCCCGTGGCTTGATGGTAATGGTTGAGTGGGGAATGAATCATTCTCTGTTACCTGCAGTGTCCTGGACATTGAGAGAAACTGACACTCAGACACATAAAACAACAACCTGCATTGATATAGCACCTTGAACAGAAACGTCCTCAGATGCTTCACAGGAGCCTGGAGTGAAAAATTAGAAGCCGAGTCACAGGCGAGTTTAGGGACAAAAGAATTGCCCCAAAGGTCTGGTCAAAAAGGGGTTGTTATTAGGAAGTGTCTGAATGGTGGAAAGGGAGGTATGAAGACAGAGAGTTTTGGGAAGGAATTCCAGAGTTGGAGCCACACAGTTGAACTGCAGACCCCAATAGTGAAAGGATTAAAATGGGGAGTGGTCAGGGAGCCAGGATTAAAGGAAAACAGATATCAGAGGATGGTGGGACTGGGGGATATAGGGAGGGCTCATTTACAGAAGACAGTACCAAACTTTAACCACATCTCGTGTGAAGAAGTGCTTCCTAATTTAGAATTGAAAGAAGTTGAGAAGTTTATGTATTAGTGTCACAAGTCGGCTTACATTAACACGGTAATGAAGTTACTGTGAAAATCCCTTAGTCAACCAACCTCCGGCGCCTGTTCGGGTAACACTGAGGGAGAATTTAGCATGGCCAATGCACCCGAAACAGCACATCTTTCAGACTGAGGGAGGAAACCGGAGCATCCGGAGGAAACCCACGCAGACACAGGGAGAACATGCGGATTCTGCACAGACAGGAATAAATGAATCTGTTTCTAAGTAACAGGCAGTGACGAGTGGGGTCCCGCAGGGGTCAGTTCTTGGGTCCCAGCTATTCTCAAAACTCATCAGTGATTTGGATGAGGGAACCAAACGTAATATTCTCAAGTTTGCTGATGAGGCGAAACTTGGTGGGAATGTGAGTGATGAGGAGGATGTTAAGAGGCTTCAGGGTGATTTAGACAAGTTGAGTGAGTGGGGAAATACATGGCAGATGCAGAATAATGTGGATAAATGTGACGTTATCCACTTTGGCCGGAGGAAGAGAATGGCAGAGTATTAGTTGAATGGTGATAGATTGGGAAATGTTGTACAAAGGGACCTGGGTATCTGAGAACACCAGTCACTGAAAGCAAGCATGCAGCTACAGCAAGCAGTTAGGACGACCAATGGGATGTTGTCCTTCATTGCAAGAGGATTGGAGTAGAAGAGCAAGGATGTCTTACTGCAGCTGGACAGAGCCTCGGTGAGACCACACCTGGAGTCTTGTGTACAGTGTTCCTCTCCTTATCTGAGGAAGGATGTACTTGCCACAGAGGGAGAGCAGTGAATGTTCACCAGACTGATTCCTGGGATGGCAGCATTGATGTCTGAGGGGAGATTGGGTCGGCTGGGCCTGTATTCACTGGAATGTAGAAGAGTGAGCGGGGATCTAATTGAAAGGTATAAAATTCTGACAGTGCTGGACAGGCTGGATACAGGGATATTGTTTCCTCCGGCTGGGGGTGTCTGGAACAAGGGGTCACAGTCTCAGGATACGGGGGAGGCCATTTGGGACTGAGATGAGAGGAAACCTCTTCACTCAGAGGGTGGTGAACCTGTGGAATTCTCTCCCACAGAAAGCTGTGGAGACCAAGTCACTGAATATATTTAAGAAGGAAAGAGATAGATTTCTAGACTCTAAAGGTGTCGAGGTGTATGGGGAAAACCCCGGGGTATGGCATTGAGACAGAGGATCGGCCATGATAGTGTTGAATGGTGGGTCAGGCTCGAAGGGCTGAATGGCCTCCTCCTCCTCCTATTTTCTGTGTTGATGTGACCGCCCCAAGTCTCTTTGGGCCTCCACTCTTTCCAGCCTTTCCCCATTCATAAAGCATTCTGTTCTATCCTTTTTAAAGTGGGTGACCACACAATTGTCTCCAATGAAATCCATCTTTCACTCTTTGAACCATTCAGTTAAGACAATTTACTTTAGGGCAGCATGGTGGCACAGTGGTTCGTACTGCTGCCTCACACCGCCAGGGACCCGGGTTCAATTCCAGCCTCGGGTGACTGTGTGGAGTTTGCACATTCTCCCCGTGTCTGTGTGGGTTTCCTCCGGGTGCTCTGGTTACCTTCCACACTCGCAAGATATATAGATTAGATGGATTAGCAATGGGGTTATGGGGATAGGGCTGGGGTGAGGGCCTGGGTAAGATACTCTGTCATCAAGTCTGTGCAGACTCAATGAGCTGAATGGCCTCTTATGCTGTGGAATACCTCTTTGCCATTTGAAGCTTCTGCTTTCCTCCCACACTCCAAAGATGTGCGGGTTAGGTTAATTGGCCGTGCTCAATTGCCCCTTAGTGTTAGGGGGATTCAGGCCCGGGTGGTATTGTTGTCGGGGGCAGGCTTGATGGACCAAAGGACCTCCTTCTGCACTTTAGGGAATCTATGATGAACGGCATGGTGGCACAGTGGTTAGCACAGCACCAAGAACCCAGGTTCAATTCCAGCCTCAGCTCGCTGTCAGTGTAGAGTTCTCCCAGTGTCTGCGTGGGTTTCCTCCGGGTGCTCCAGTTTCCTCCCACAGTCCAAACATGTGCGGGTAAGGTGGATTGGCCATGATAAATTGACCTTAGTGTCAGGGGATTAACAGGGTAAATATATGGGGTTCCGGGAATCGGGCCTGGGTGGGATTGTGGTCGATGCAGACCCGATGGGCCGAATGGTCTGCCCTTTAGGGATTCTATGATTCTAGGATCTCAAATCATTGATAAATACGATGAAACTGAGACAGACACGGGGGCTTTGCAGCAGCAGGCAGAATGGGAATCATTGCATCCTGCACCGAGTTTTATTACACAACCAATTTCAGAAAATTCACAACTCTAATTCACAACAGCAAAGTGTGGGATTGCAAACTTGGAATTATTAGCCCAGCACTAAAGTTTAAAAGCTAAACACTGACATTCGGAAACAGGAGATGGCCTCACATCTTCAATTCTGTGATTGTCCCCCATCTCCTGCTCTGAATATTACAATATCTCTGCCCCCTTCATGCGTCTGCAGACTTTGAAAGTTACTCAGACATCGGTGAAACGAGTCTTTATCTCGGGGCATTTCCTGTGAAATATGCACCTTCTGCAACGAGACACAATCTAATTGACGCTTTCTGATACAATCTGAATCTCCTTTCAAACAACCTCCCAACCCCACTGTGCAGGAATGTCACCTTTTGTCACATTCCCCAACACAATTGTTGACACTTTATCAGGCGGGAAAAGTAGATTCAACTGACAGATTCTGAGCACCAGGTTGAATCTTGAAGATGTAAAAATGAACTGAAATCCCAGGTCTCTCTGTTCCTGCATCCATTTTAAAATTGACCCATTGATTTTAAATTGCTTCTCCTGTATAAAAATATCATCTATCAACCTCAGATTTAAACATTAATAAGCGACTGAGCATCAACTGCGAATTATAGAAGGTAGTTCCAAACTAATATCACAGCTGGTGTGGCAAAGTGTTTCTGAATTCCACTCCTACAAGTCTAAAATCCTCAACATTGTTTGAAATCCAATGTCCCCAAGTCCTGGACTCCCCAACCAGCAGGAAAAGTTGTTCTTTATCAGTCCTCTCCATTCCCCTTATTATCTTGAAGTGTTTGATCCAATCATCCCGTAGCCTAAATTCCAGCATTACAGAGTAACACTTCAACTACACTTTTCAACAAACAATCCCAAACCAAATACAGAACAGGGTTCATAGAATCCTGCAGTGCAGGAGGCCATTCGGCCCATCGAGTCTGCACTGAACACAATCCCACCCAGGCCCCATCCCTATAATCCCATACATTTACCTCAGCAAATCCTCCTGACACTAAGGGACAATTTAGCTTGGCCAATCCACCTAACCTGTACACCTGATAGAAGTCTGCCAGATTATGAGGGGCATGAACAGAGTGGATAGTCAGAAGATTTTTCCCAGGGTGGTAGAGTTATTACTCGGGAGCAGAGGTTTAAGGTGCGAGGGGCAAGGTTTAAAGGAGATGTGGGAGGAAAGTTTTTTTACACAGGGGGTGGTGGGTGCCTGGAACTCGCGGCCGGGGGAGGGAGTGGAAACGGATACGATAGTGACTTTTCAAGGGCATCTTGACAAAGACATGAATAAGATGGGAATGGAGGGATATGGTCCCCGGAAGGGTAGGGGGTTTTAGTTCAGTCAGGCAGCATGGTCGGTGCAGGATTGGAGAGCCGAAAGACCTGTTCCTGTGCTGTAATGTTCTTTGTTCTATCTTTGGAGTGTGGGATGAAACCGGAGCACCCGGAGGAAACCCACACACACACGGGAAGGACGTTCAAACTCCAGTCAGAAAGTGACCCATGCTGGGAATCGAAGGCGGGTCCCTGGCACTGTGAGGAAGCAGTGCTAACCCCTGCATCACTGTGCCACCCCCATATTGAAAACTTGGGTTCAAATTCAAGACAGCCGCAAATTCACTTTGAGTAAAGTTCCCTCTGCTGTGTCAAAGGAATTTTTAATTGAGGATTTTTATTTCTGGGAAACTGAACTCACATTGAACAGCATCCCAGTGTGGGATTGAAACTCTAGTTTGTTTCAGTCATGGGGAGAGAGATGGAGCGAGAGGGAGAGATACAGATACAGAGGCAGAGAGACACAGAAACAGGATGGGATAGTGCTGTACATGTTTCAGAGCTGACACTGAGACACACACGAGATGTACAATCGCAGACCAGAGTGAATCATTCTCTGTTACGTGCAGTGTCCTGGACATGGACAGAAGCTGACACTCAGACACACACAACAACAACTTGCATTTATATAGCACCTTGGACAGTATTATCCCAAGATGCTTCACACTCCCAGGACAGGTACAGCACAGGGTTAGATACAGAGTAAAGCTCCCTCTGCACTGTCCACATCAAACACACCCAGGACAGGTACAGCACGGGGTTAGATACAGAGTAAAGCTCCCTCTGCACTGTCCACATCAAACACACCCAGGACAGGTACAGCACAGGGTTAGATACAGAGTAAAGCTCCCTCTACACTGTCCCCATCAAACACTCCCAGGACAGGTACAGCACAGGGTTAGATACAGAGTAAAGCTCCCTCTGCACTGTCCCCATCAAACACTCGCAGGACAGGTACAGAGTAAAGCTCCTTCTGCACTGTCCACATCAAACACGACCAGGGCAGGAACAGCACTAGGTTAGATACAGAGTAAAGCTCCCTCTACACTGTCCCCATCAAACACTCCCAGGACAGGTACAGCACGGGGTTAGATACAGAGTAAAGCTCCCTCGACCCTGTCCCCATCAAACACTCCCAGGACAGGTACAGCACGGGGTTAGATACAGAGTAAAGCTCCCTTGAAATTCTCCCCATCAAACTCTCCCAGGACAGATAAAGCATGGAGTTAGAAAAAGAGTAAAGCTCCCTCTCCACTGTCCCCATCAAAGACTCGCAGGACAGGTGCAGTACAGGGTTAGATACAGAGTAAAGCTCCCTCTGCACTGTCCCCATCAAACACTCGCAGGACAGGTACAGAGTAAAGCTCCCTCTGCACTGTCCACATCAAACACTCCCAGGACAGGTACAGCACGGGGTTAGGTACAGAGTAAAGCTCCCTCTACACTGTCCCTATCAAACACTCCCAGGACAGGTACAGCACGGGGTTTGATGCAGAGTAAAGCTCCCTCTACACTGTCCCCATCAAACACTCCCAGGACAGGTACATCAAGGGGTTTAGATACAAAGTAAAGCTCCCTCTCTCCTGTCCCCATCAATCACTTCCAGGACAAGTACAGCATGGGCGAGATACAGGGTAAAGTTCCCTCTACACTGTCCCCATCAAACACGCCCAGGACAGGTACAGCACGGGGTTAGATACAGAGTAAAGCTCCCTTGAAATTGTCCCCCATCAAACACTCCCAGGACAGGTACAGCACGGGGTTAGATACAGAGTAAAGTTCCCTTGAAATTGTCCCCATCAAACACTCGCAGGACAGGTACAGCACGGGGTTAGATACAGAGTAAAGCTCCCTTGAAATTGTCCCCATCAAACACTCGCAGGACAGGTACAGCATGGGGTAGATACAGAGTAAAGCTCCCTCTACACTGTCCCCATCAAACACTCCCAGGACAGGTACAGCACGGGGTTAGATACAGAGTAAAGCCCCCTCTACACTGTCCACATCAAACACGACCAGGACAGGTACAGCACGGGCTTAGATACAGAGTAAAGCCCCCTCTACACTGTCCCCATCAAACACACCCTGGACAGGTACAGCACGGGTTTAGATACAGATTAAAGCTCCCTCTACACTGTCCCCATCAAACACTCCCAGGACAGGTACAGCACAGCTTTAGATACAGAGTAAAGCTCCCTCTACACTGTCCCCATCAAACACTCCCAGGACAGGTACAGCACTAGGTTAGATACAGAGTAAAGCTTCCTCTGCACTGTCCCCATCACACACTCCCTGGACAGGTACAGCACGGGGTTAGATACAGAGTAAAGCTCCCTCTGCACTGTCCCCATCAAACACATCCAGGACAGGTACAGCACGGGGTTAGATACAGAGTAAAGCTCCCTCTACAATGTCCCCATCAAACACACCCAGGACAGATACAGCACGGGGTGAGATACAGAGAAAAGCTCCCTCTACACTGTCCCCATCAAACACACCCAGGACAGATACAGCACGGGGTTAGATACAGATTAAAGCTCCCTCTGCACTATCCCCCATCAAACACTCGCAGGACAGGTACAGAGTAAAGCCCCCTCTACACTGTCCACATCAAACACGACCAGGAAAGGAAGAGCACGGGCTTAGATACACAGTAAAGCTCCCTCTATACTGTCCCCATCAAACAGTCCCAGGACAGGTACAGCACAGGGTTAGGTACAGAGTAAAGCTCCCTCTACACTGTCCCTATCAAACACTCCCTGGACAGTACAGCACGGGGTTTGATGCAGAGTCAAGTTCCCTCTACACTGTCCCCATCAAACACTCCCAGGACAGCTACAGCACGGGTTTAGATACAAAGTAAAGCTCCCTCTCTCCTGTCCCCATCAATCACTTCCAGGACAAGTACAGCATGGGCGAGGTACAGGGTAAAGCTCCCTCTGCACTGTCCCCATCAAACACTCCCAGGACAGGTACATCACGGGGTTAGATACAGAGTAAAGCTCCCTCTACACTGTCCCCCATCAAACACTCCCAGGACAGGTACATCACGGCGTTAGATACAGAGTAAAGCTCCCTCTACACTGTCCCCATCAAACACTCGCAGGACAGGTACAGCATGGGGTAGATACAGAGTAAAGCTCCCTCTACACTGTCCCCATCAAACACTCCCAGGACAGGTACAGCACGGGTTTAGATACAGAGTAAAGCTCCCTTGAAATTGTCCCCATCAAACACTCCCAGGACAGATAAAGCATGGAGTTAGAAAAAGAGTAAAGCTCCCTCTAAACTGTCCCCATCAAACACGCGCAGGACTTGTACAGCATGGGGTAGATCCAGAATAAAGCTCCCTCTCCACTGTCCCCATCAAACACTCGCAGGACAGGTACAGCACGGGGTTAGATACAGAGTAAAGCTCCCTCTGCACTGTCCACATCAAACACTCCCAGGACAGGTACAGCACGGGGTCAGATACAAAGTATAGCTCCCTCTATCCTGTCCTGGGAATACAGCCCTCGTTTGTGTCTCCATAGCTGCGTATCTGTCACATTTAAAATACTAACGTTACTTTAGTGAAGAGACAACTCTGTCAGAAATATCTCAGTGCTGCGTTCACACGAAATGGCCACTGGGAAGAAACGCCAAATGGCTGCCTGATATTTGTGGATATTTTTCACAGATTCCCAGAAAGGGAGAGATAGAACATAGAACATAGAACATAGAACATTACAGCGCAGAACAGGCCCTTCGGCCCACGATGTTGCACCGACCAGTTAAAAAAAAAAACTGTGACCCTCCAACCTAAACCAATTTCTTTTCGTCCATGAACCTATCTACGGATCTCTTAAACGCCCCCAAACTAGGCGCATTTACTACTGATGCTGGCAGGGCATTCCAATCCCTCACCACCCTCTGGGTAAAGAACCTACCCCTGACATCGGTTCTATAACTACCCCCCCTCAATTTAAAGCCATGCCCCCTCGTGCTGGATTTCTCCATCAGAGGAAAAAGGCTATCACTATCCACCCTATCTAAACCTCTAATCATCTTATATGTTTCAATAAGATCCCCTCTTAGCCGCCGCCTTTCCAGCGAAAACAATCCCAAATCCCTCAGCCTCTCCTCATAGGATCTCCCCTCCATACCAGGCAACATCCTGGTAAACCTCCTCTGCACCCTCTCCAAAGCCTCCACATCCTTCCTGTAATGTGGGGACCAGAACTGCACACAGTACTCCAAGTGCGGCCGCACCAGAGTTGTGTACAGTTGCAACATAACGCTACGACTCCTAAATTCAATCCCCCTACCAATAAACGCCAAGACACCATATGCCTTCTTAACAACCTTATCTACTTGATTCCCAACTTTCAGGGATCTATGCACAGATACACCTAGATCCCTCTGCTCCTCCACACTATTCAAAGTCCTCCCGTTAGCCCTATACTCAACACATCTGTTATTCCTACCAAAGTGAATTACCTCACACTTCTCCGCATTAAACTCCATCCGCCACCTCTCGGCCCAACTTTGCAACCTGTCTAAGTCTTCCTGCAGACTACGACACCCTTCCTCACTGTCTACCACACCACCGACTTTGGTGTCATCAGCAAATTTGCTAATCCACCCAACTATACCCTCATCCAGATCATTAATAAATATTACAAACAGCAGTGGCCCCAAAACAGATCCCTGAGGTACACCACTTGTAACCGCACTCCATGATGAATATTTACTATCAACCACCACCCTCTGTTTCCTATCCGCTAGCCAATTCCTGATCCAATTTCCTAGATCACCCCCAATCCCATACATCTGCATTTTCTGCAGAAGCCTACCATGGTGAACCTTATCAAACGCCTTACTAAAATCCATATATACCACGTCCACTGCCTTGCCCCCATCCACCTCCTTGGTCACTTTCTCAAAAAACTCAATAAGGTTAGTAAGGCACGACCTACCTGCCACAAAACCATGCTGACTATCACCTATCAATTCATTACTCTCCAAATAACTATAAATCCTATCCCTTATAATTTTTTCCAACATCTTGCCGACAACAGAAGTGAGACTCACCGGTCTATAATTCCCGGGGAAGTCTCTGTTCCCCTTCTTAAACAATGGGACAACATTCGCTAACCTCCAATCTTCTGGTACTATACCAGAGGCCAACGACGACCTGAAGATGGACAGAAGACACAGACACAGAGAGTGAGAAAAAGAGAGAGACACAGATTGATGGAGGTATAAAAGGTTTCCCTTTACCTGCACATGATTTAACTTGTTCCCAGTTGGTTTATGGATTCTCTCCTCAACTTATTGTCCAAAGTGCATCACTTCACATTTCTCAGTGTTGAAGTTAACTGTCTGTCCGTTTCATTTCAATCTCCTCTGCACCCACTCTCGAACACAAATAATTGTCTGGTAGAAAGTGAGAAGGAGCCTCGGCAGAGAGGTTGGGAAGGAATGAATGGGGAGAGGCAGAAACCCTCAACACATTTCAAAACTACACTGATTTCCACTTGAAGGAATAACTTCTCCACCCCAACACTATCCCGTCATTCTCGATAAGCCCATGCTGCCCGTGTTCTGTGATAAATTACACGCAAGTGAAAAGATTATTTCAAATAGTGGGGTTACATTTGCCACCCCCCAATCTGTAGGAACTGCTCCAGAGTCTGTCCAGAGTTGGGAAATAGGTTAAAAAGTAGGGTCACTAGGGTGGCCATCTCTGGGCTGCTCCCAATGCCTCGTGCCAGTGAGGCTAAGAATAGGGAGTTGGTTCAAATGAATGCTTGGCTAAAGGACTGGTCCAGGAGGGAGGGCTTCATTTTCATAGATCAATGGGAGGTTTTCAGGAGAGGATGGCACCTGTACAAGAAGGACGGGTCACAACTAAGTTGGAAGGGCACAAATATCCTGGCTGGGAGCTTTGCTAGTGCAGTTCGGGGGGGTTTAAACTAGTATGGCAGGGGGGTGGGGATCAAACTATTAGGTCTATAAGTGTGGTGGCTGGGGACGAGCTTGGGGCTGGGACAAGGCTGGCAAAGAAGAAGAGCACTCTGGGGGAGGACGACCTCACTGAGCCTGGGGGTCTGGAGTGCTTATACTTCAATGCAAGGAGCGTAGCAGGTAAAACAGACGAACTTGGGGCCTTAATGCGCACGAGGAATTTGGATGTGGTTGCGGTGACAGAGACTTGGTTGAAAGAGGGACAGGACTGGCAGCTGAATATTCCAGGGTACAAGTGTTTTAGGCGAGACAGAGGAGGGGCCAAAAGAGATGGGGGAGTAGCGGTATTGGTTGGAGAGCATATTACAGCGGTGCAGAGGGAGGACAATTCAGAGGGGTCGTGTAGCGAGTCACTCTGGGTGGAGCTTAGAAACAGGAAAGGCGCAATCACTATGTTGGGGGTGTACTACAGGCCCCCCAACAGCCCAAGGGAAGTGGAAGAATGGATATGTCAGGAGATACTGGATAGGTGCAGGAAAAATAGGGTTGTTGTAGTGGGAGACTTCAATTTCCCTGGTATAGACTGGAAATCGCTGAGGGCAGGGACTCTGGATGGGGAGGAATTTGTAAAATGTGTACAGGAGGGTTCGTTGGAACAATATGTGGACAGCCCGACTAGAGAGGGGGCTATACTGGACCTGGTACTGGGGAATGAGCCCGGTCAGGTCTTCAAAGTTTTGGTTGGGGAACATGTGGCAAATAGTGACCACAATTCTGTTAGCTTTAGGATAGTGATGGAAAAGGATGAGTGGTGTCCCAAGGGTAAGGTCTTGGATTGGGGGAAGGCTAACTTTATTGGGATCAGGCAGAAATTGGCAGCTCTTGAATGGGAGAGGCTGTTTGAGGGTAAATCCACATCTGGTATGTGGCAGTCTTTTAAGGAACGGTTGTTAGGGCTTCAGGACAAGCATGTGCATGTAAAAAAGAAGGATAGGAAGGGTAGGATTAAAGAACCGTGGATAACCAGGGAAATTGAGGGACTGGTCAAAAGGAAAAGAGAGGCATATGTTAGGTCCAAGCAGCTAAAAACGGAGGGAGCTCTGGAGGAGTACAATGAAAGTAGGAAAATACTCAAACGGGGAATTAGAAGAGCAAAAAGGGGCCACGAAATGTTCTTGGCAGACAGGATTAAGGAGAATCCAAAGGCATTTTATTCATACGTTAGGAACAAAAGGGTTGTTAGGGAAAAAATCGGACCTCTCAGGGACAAAAGTGGGGACTTATGCTTGGAGCCCAAAGAAGTAGGGGAGATCCTAAATGAATACTTTGCGTCGGTATTCACAAAGGAGAGGGATGTGTTGACTGGGAGTGTCTCTGAGGGGAGTGTTGAACCGTTGGAGAAAATCTCCATTACAAAGGAGGAAGTGTTAGGTTTGTTAGAGAATATAAAGACTGACAAATCCCCAGGGCCTGATGGAATCTATCCAAGGCTGCTCAGGGAGATGAGAGGTGAAATCGTTGGGCCTCTGACGCAAATCTTTGTCTCGTCACTGGACGCAGGTGAGGTCCCAGAGGATTGGAGGATAGCCAATGTGGTCCCGTTATTTCAGAAGGGTAGGAAGGATAACCCGGGTAATTATAGGCCGGTGAGCATGACGTCCGTGGTGGGGAAGTTGTTGGAGAAGATTCTTAGAGATAGGATGTATGCGCATTTAGAAAGGAATAAACTCATTAACGATAGTCAACATGGTTTTGTGAGAGGGAGGTCATGCCTCACTAACCTGGTGGTGTTTTTTGAAGAAGTGACCAAAATGGTTGACGAAGGAAGGGCCGTGGATGTTGTCTATATGGACTTCAGTAAAGCGTTTGACAAAGTCCCTCACGGTAGGCTAGTGAAAAAGGTTGGATCCCATGGGATAAAGGGGGAGGTGGCTAGATGGGTGGAGAACTGGCTTGGTCATAGAAGACAGAGGGTGGTAGTGGAAGGGTCTTTTTCCGGCTGGAGGCCTGTGACTAGTGGTGTACCGCAGGGCTCTGTATTGGGACCTCTGCTGTTTGTGATTTATATAAATGATCTGGAAGAAGGAGGAACTGGGGTGATCAGTAAGTTTGCGGACGACACAAAACTGGCAGGACTTGCAGATAGTGAGGAACATTGTCAGAGGCTACAGAAGGATATAGATAGGCTGGAAATTTGGGCAAGGAAATGGCAGATGGAGTTCAATCCTGATAAATGCGAAGTGATGCATTTTGGTGGGAATAATGTAGGGAGGAGCTACACGATAAATGGAAGAACCATAAAGGGTGTAGAGACGCAGAGGGACCTGGGTGTGCAAGTCCACAGATCTTTGAAGGTGACGTCGCAGGTGGAGAAGGTGGTGAAGAAGGCATATGGCATGCTTGCCTTTATAGGACGGGGCATAAGTTGGGGTCTGATGTTGCAGATGTATAGAACGTTGGTTCGGCCGCATTTGGAATACTGCGTCCAGTTCTGGTCGCCACACTACCAGAAGGACGTGGAGGCTTTGGAGAGAGTACAGAGGAGGTTTACCAGGATGTTGCCTGGTATGGAGGGGCTTGGTTATGAGGAGAGATTGGGGAAACTGGGGTTGTTCTCCTTGGAAAGACGGAGGATGAGGGGAGACTTAATAGAGGTGTATAAAATTATGAAAGGCATAGATAGGGTGAACGGTGGGAAGCTTTTCCCCGGGTCGGTGGTGACGTTCACGAGGGGTCATAGGTTCAAGGTGAAGGGGGGGGAGGTTTAACACAGATATCAGAAGGACATATTTTACACAGAGGGTCGTGGGGGCCTGAAATGTGTTGCCGGGCAAGGTGGTGGAGGCGGACACACTGGGAACATTTAAGACTTATCTAGACAGCTGTATGAACGGAGTGGGAATGGAGGGATACAAAAGAGTGGTCTAGTTTGGACCAGGGAGCGGCGCGGGCTAATTGTTCCTTGTTTCTCGTTTCAAGGCTTCATTCTATGATCATCTTGCTGGTGCCAGTACAGAGCGAGACTGCGGATAGTTGGGAACCTGTCTCGGGGGCAGGGAATTCATATGGTGTCGTGGAAGTGGAAATGACTAGGGTTGGGAAGCATTTTCCGATCGGGGCCATTGTGATCTCCTGGACTCGTTTCGATCGCCTCAGGGGGTCGGAGAGGAATTTCCCAGATTTTTTTTCCCCATATTGGCCCTGGGGTTTTTCACTCTGGGTTTTCGCCTCTCCCTGGAGATCACATGGTCTGGAATGGGGGGGTGGGGGTGAGTTAATAGGTTGTAATGAACAAAGCATCGTAGCTGTGAGGGACAGCTCGGTGGATAGGATATTGGTATGTAGATAGGCTGGAAAATTGGGCGGGGATCCTGGATTCAGGATTCAATCCTAGACCGGGGAGCGACGCGGGCTTGGAGGGCCGAAGGGCCTGTTCCTGTGCTGTATTGTTCTTTGTTCTTGTCTATAGAATTTTGGAAGATGACCAGCAATGCATCCAATATTTCCAGCGCCGCTTCCTTTAATACTCTGGGATGTAGATTATCAGGCCCTGGGGCTTTGTCAGCCTTTAACCCCATTCATTCCCCCAGCACCATTTTCTTACTAATCCTGATTTCCTTCAATTCAATTCCACACTCTCACTAAAGCATTGGTTCCCTAACATTTCTGCCAGGTTATCTGTGCCTCTTTTGTGAAGACAGAACCAAAGTATACGTTCAATTCTTCTGCCATTTCGTTGCTCCCCATTTTAATTTCCCCGGAGAGATGGAGAGAGGCAGAGTCACTGAGAGATAGGGATGAGATAGTAATGCAGAGAGTAACAGTGAGATATTCAGGAGGGCAAGCAGCTAATAGTGGGGTACAACAAGGATCACTCCAAAGCCACAGATATTGCCTCATGTTGCCGCTGTCGCCATTTACCTTAAATCAGCATCCTCTGCTTTCCAAGCTTTCCCCCAATGTGCCGATTATCTCAAAGCCGATCCTCTCAGTCCCGGGACATCACTGCAGGAGTTCCTCAGGGTGAGTGTCCGAGGCCCCAACCATCTTCAGCTGCTCCATCACTGACCTTCCCTCCATAGGTGAGATGTTCGCTGATGATCGCAGCATTCACAACTCCTCAGATTGTGAAATAGTCAATGCCGGAATACTGAGCAGGACAGGCAGCATCTGTGTAAAGAGAAGCAGATTCTGGGACTGGGGGACTGAGAGACAGGAAGATAGTGAAACACACACAAACGCAGTGATGCACACACATAGATACACTCACAGTCTCACACACACACACAGATAGAGAACAGTCCCACAGTCTCACTCACAATATCCTAATCTCCCAGGCATTAAAGGGCAATTTGTAACGGCCAATCAACCTAACGCGCGCATCTTTGGAGTATGGGAGGAAACCGGAGCACCCGGAGGAAACCCACGCAGACACGGGGAGAACGTGCAAACTCCACACAGGCAGTGACCCGAGACCAAAATTGAACCCGGGTCTGTTGCACTGTGAGGCAGCAGAGCTAACCACTGTGACACCCATGTTGGCCTTCATTGCAAGAGGATTGGAGTAGAAGAGCAAGGATGTCTTACTGCAGCTGGACAGAGCCTCGGTGAGACCACACCTGGAGTCTTGTGTGCAGTGTTCCTCTCCTTATCTGAGGAAGGATGTACTTGCCACAGAGGGAGAGCAGTGAATGTTCACCAGACTGATTCCTGGGATGGCAGCATTGATGTCTGAGGGGAGATTGGGTCGGCTGGGCCTGTATTCACTGGAATGTAGAAGAGTGAGAGAGGAAGTGATTGAAAGGTATAAAATTCTGACAGTGCTGGACAGGCTGGATACAGGGATATTGTTTCCTCCGGCTGGGGGTGTCTGGAACAAGGGGTCACAGTCTCAAGATACGGAGGAGGCCATTTGGGACTGAGATGAGGGGAAACCTCTTCACTCAGAGGGTGGTGAAACTTTGGAATTCTCTCCCACAGAAAGCTGTGGAGACCAAGTCACTGAATATATTTAAGAAGGAAAGAGATAGATTTCTAGACTCTAAAGGTGTCGAGGTGTATGGGGAGAGCGCTGGGGTATGGTATTGAGACAGAGGATCGGCCATGACAGTGTTGAATGGTGGGTCAGGCTCGAAGGGCTGAATGGCCTCCTCCTATTTTCTATGTTGATGTGACCGCCCCAAGTCTCTTTGGGCCTCCACTCTTTCCAGCTTTTCCCCATTCATAAAGCAATCTGTTCTATCCTTTTTAAAGTGGGTGACCACACAATTGCCGACAATGAAATCCATCTTTCACTCTTTGATCCATTGACTTCAGACATGAAGATTTGTTTGTCATTTGAAGCTTCCAGCTACAATGCTGCCAATGCTGCCTGTTTGTGTGCACTGTGGTAAACTTTCTATCTCATCATCTTAAACCCTTACTAAATACGGGAACACAGAGCCCACCTTTGGACAGGAAGAGATCATTTTGGCATGGC